>NW_028229525.1:255000-268244 GCF_053477565.2 Lygodium microphyllum
GAAGATGGTACAGTAGGCATCGCTTTGAATTTAGAATCTGATAATGTTGGCTAAGTACTGATGGGCGATGGTTCGACCATACAGGAAGGGGGTTCCGTAAAAGCAACGGGAAAAATTGCGCAAATACCAGTTAGTAATTCTTTCTTAGGCCTTTAAGCCAGTAAATGCTTTGGCCCAACCGATCGATGGAAAGGGTCAAATCCCAGCTTCTGAGTCTAGATCAATTGAGTCTCCCGCACCATATGGGAATTATTTCAAGACGTTCCGGTGGCGGAAAACGACCCGAATCTGCAGGAATTCGGGAAGGTTGAAGCAATGGCCAAACCTCCTTGAGGCTACAGCAATAACGTCATAAGCAATGACACTTAACTAAAGCACTTTATCCTCGCTTTCCACCTTTTATCTAGGGTTAGGAGGATCACGCGCCATAATGCCGGATCTCCATCTTTCTTTGTTGGTTGCTCTCCAGTCGCAGAATTATGAATAGTTTCACTAAAAATAAGTTTATTGGCTTGAAAAAAAAAATGAACCAATCCTTTAGCCTGGCAACCTGTACTATTTTTGCTGCCTCCAGCAACCTGTTGCAACTAACTTCATATTCAGGATGAAACAAGACAATTATGCCAGATAGTAAGGAATTACAAGTTTTCTGCACTAGAAAAAGCTAATAAATGGACTCGACCCATTATATATTTTTCCAGTAGTCATTTTAGGGACGTTTGCATGTACTGTGGGTCTTGCGGTTCCGGAACCATCAATGATTGGTGAACCAGCAAATCCTTTTGCGACTCCATTGGAAATATTACCCGAATGGTACTTTTTCCCTGTCTTTCAAATACTTCGTACAGTTCCCAATAAATTATTGGGGGTCCTCTTAATGGCGTCCGTACCGGCGGGCTCGTTGACCGTTCCTTTCATAGAAAATGTAAATAGGTTCCAAAATCCGTTTCGACGCCCTAAAATCTTAACCACGAAGGCACCCGCTTGCCCAAAATAAAATGAATTAGCCGGATTGCTGCTTTATGACACTTGCTAGACCTATAAAAAATGTTATGATCTCCAGACCTATAAAAAATATTATGATCGCAGAAAACAAACATAATCAATGCGATATAGCCAGTCTTTGCTATGGCATGCGATAAGCCATATTCGCGATCAGCTGCATTGTCTGGCCTGGCAAAGCAATATGCAGCGATGGCAAGCGATTGGCGCGTAGGCCTTTTAGATAGAAAGTAACGAAAACATGCAGAGACAGGAATCAGCCAAAGAGTGCGGGAGATTGATTGCAATACTTATCAGTCAAATAGTTAGAAAGTTGGCCTGCTATGATTTAACGGTGCTAACCAAGTGGAAGAGCCGTCACTCTTAGGATAAGAGTGACTCTGTGGGATAACAAGCTGATCAAAACATCTTAGGGAAGGTTTAGCACCTCGATGCTGAAAGCCATAATCAATGCGCTAATGCCTTTTAGTTAGCGTGCTATGATAATATATATTTATTAATCTGGTTGTTTTTTTTTACCATTATCTTTGTCCCTGCAATCATGATCATTAACCGGATTATGCGGTTTCTTTTGTTTGCATTTCTTATAGCTATTATTTGAATTAGTATCTTGGAGTGAATTGCAAGTTTGTTGCTTAAATTGGCTTTTATCTAAAGCTTTTATTTTTTCAGCAAATATTCTTTGGTGGTTAAAGTATTTTGTAAAGTTAAGAAAGATCCGTAACCATATTTCTTTTTCAATAATGCAAATGCAAAAACGGGCTCAATAAGAATCTGTTTTTCTGGAGTTCCAAAGGCTAGCATGACATCGTTATGTACGTAAAGACCTAGAGTGTGGAAACCTAGAAATAAGCTAGCCCAACTTAAATGGGATATTATTGCTTCTTTATGCTCCAACATTCTTGACAATACATTGTCTTTGTTTTGTTCCGGATCATAATCCCTAATGAAGAATATGGCCCCTACCATGATAAACCCAGCAATATATTGGTGATGGGTATAAAGTGGGTGGTAAAATCTTGTGCTATAAAAGCATAAGCAGGTAAGGCGAATCCAAACAGCAAACAAAGCACAACTATGATTCGTTTATAGGATTTGAACCCGGTTCGAAGCCATTCCTTTGACACCTTAAACTGGCAAATTCTACCGTTTCCACTGCTTAAGTTTTGTTCAATCCATAAACACGTGCAGTTCCATCCCCGACCGTTATCACTCAACCGGTCTCATCCACTGACAATTTAGTATAATAGTCGGTAATTCTTCTTTCCAGGATGGTTATTTTGTTGTTCTAGCTTTAAACAATCTCATTTTTTCTTTGATTTGCGTTTCTCTCTTCTTCAATGCCATAAACGTTCAAGAGCTAATGCATATTGAGCAATTCTTCCTGCATGTCCACTGACTTGTAGCCGGAACATTTCATCATAAAAGGCCTCTATTCAGGGCGGAAGGGTTAAGGACCTACCCGGTGTAAGGTCCGAGACTTAGGCAATAAAATGAAATGATCACTTTTGGCATCGTTTGCAAATAATATCAAAATAAGATTAATGTTAGGATCAAACAAATAGAGAGCTCTGTAGCTTTAGCTAAGACTCATAAGCTGCGGGTTTAATTGCATTTAGTATATAATTGTCCAGAGATTTCAATCTAATAATTCGCTATGTTTAGAAGTGGATTTGAACCACTGACCCAAGGATTTTCAGTCCTTTGCTCTAACCAACTGAGCTACCTAAACCATAAAAGAAATCATTGCCAATTATTATTACGTTATCTCTAAAGATTGTTAATTCATTTTGCATCTGTTAGCATTGAATCCGATCTCTCTGTCCTGATTCTTGCCAATATGAGACGGAGGTTTCTTGACTTACTTAACAGACAAAAAAAGGCAATCTCTAGTTAGTAAAGCGTTTCGAGGTAGCTCGCTGAGACGAAGCGGTTCAATTGATTCCGCTACTTGCCTACTCTTGGCGCTGCTAAGAGGTGCCCTGTCTGTGAGTTCTACCCCTATGAGTTATTAAATGGTTGTCTCTCTTTCCTAGTTTTCATTGGAGCTGGACGTGGCTATCCAAATAGCCACTTAATGTTAGAAAACGAAACAAACTTCATGATTCTTTGGGCCCGGGTCCGTATTCCACCGAAGCCACAGTTTCTTGTGATAATCGATTCGTTTCAGTTGTTTGGCCCTGAAAACTTGTGACTTGCAAGCAAAAGGACTTTCGGTCTTAGGTTTTAGAAATCCTTCCCAATAGTCAATGCGTGAATACTGAAAAGCATATCTTGGGTCAGTACGGGAACCAGATCGTGTTAGATAAAATAAATTAGGATAACGAGCCGCTTCGATACATGGACAGTCCCCGGATCACAAACCAATGGATGTAAGCGAATGGCGCGTCAGAAAGTTAGCTTGAATACCTAATCTATGTCACTCCATCGATTCTGCCGCCTTATGGGATGACCAGATTGCAAGCGAGAGGTCAGATTACGAATCACTCGGTAATCCACATTGGTGTAACAAAAAAGATGGACCCACGACCCGCAATCCAGATTCCCATAAAATCGCGCAACAAAGACGACTTTTTTGTTTGTAAGGTCTGTTATTGACATAGTTGCCCACGTATGCTATCGATGAGGGCATCCATAGCTTCCTAGACGAGATGACCACGCCCCTAAAATCAGACCAGCACTTCATCCGGCACTTTAGGCGATGAAGCGCGATGTGGAAAGGGGGATAAGAAGCAATCTTATCTACTTTGGAGTTTACGCCTGATGGATTATTCAATCCATATTCATACGATGCAGCCAAGTAAGTGGGGCTAGCGCCCGCAATTACAAAGAGTAATGGGTGATAGGGACTGAAGGAACGATGGCTGGCTAAGTAAGTGGTAACTTTTCTTTTTAGGGATCCAACGTTTGGAATTTTCCAATCGCATAAAGGGTCGAACGCCATTCAAATCGTTGCACTTTGCCTTTCCCTCTTCCCTTCAGTCGAGTGGCTGAAGCCCCTCTTCTTTTAGTCAATACGCTAAAGCTCCTCAAAGCTTTGCTTTGCAAAGCAGAGCAAAACAAAGTAAAGCAAAGCAAGCAAGAAAGTCTATAAAAAATAAATAAAAATAGCATAACGAATGAGGGACATGACAAAAGGATTGGCCCTTCAAAACATTTCAATATTACGTTTTATAAGCACCTTATTGTAAGTAAGTAAGTTTTTGTGTTCCAACATTATGTTTTTGCCAATACCTTGCGTCTTAACATTATATTTCTAATTATTGCATGCTGAAAAGTTTAGTCTTTGCGTTCTCACGTAGGATATAGCGATTTCTAAACACCTTGCCGTTTAGTTATTGCATTTTCGTCACGTCACGGGTTCGCGATTTCTAAGTATGATTTACTTTAAAGCTTACCATTTAAAAAGCGCAAAATACCATTGAAAGCGAAAAGGCTAAGCTTACCTTATTGTATTGAAGACGTTGCTTATCTTTGAAAAAAGTCGATTAACGATAGCCCAAGCAAAAATACCTTTTTGATTTGAATAGACGTTGCCGACAGCTCGTGCCTATAGGTGTTGGGTTGAGTCCCATGTTGCCGTTGCCATTACCATTTTTAGAACCTGGCAACAGACTTTTACAAAGGTGATAAGCCGGAGGAAGATGAGATGACGTCAAATCAGCATGCCCCGTTATCTCTAGGCGACGCATGTGCTACAATATTGCTAGAGATAAAGAGTCGCGAGGGCGTCCCTGGGTCGTACGTCTCCGCTTATATTGGTTTTTTACGTATACACTTAGTCGCAGAAAGCAGTGTAATCAAATGCCTAAAGGTATTCAGGTTGCCGGGATTGGGTTTATGGTGGTCCACATGCTGATGGACCTCCCAAAATGTTCCTTTCACCCGTTTGATTGCCAAGCAGCTTGTTATCGTTACTCGATTGCTCTTGAGTCGTGGTTTCAGGGGATGCAGTGTCGAATGGTGGCAAAGCGATTTGGCTTGGCTCTTAAAAAGCTAGCTTTCCCAATCAAGTTAGAGGGATGAAAAACATACTACATAAAAATGCTAACTTCTAACCATACTTACGGATGAAGAGGGATTCGAACCCCCGGTATTCAAAAGAATACTTCGGTTTTCAAGACCGACTCTTTAAACCGCTCAGACATCCATCCATTTTTTGGCAAGATTATGAGCCATCAATAATCAACCAACACAGGTTTTTGTAAATTACATGCAACACAAAAGAAAAACAAATAGGTCATATTGGCTGGGATGGGGGCCTAATTGATTTCTTTTTTTTCTCATCACATCTATTTTGGATAACACTGGTTAATAGATTCCTTTTTTTTAAGCTCAGTTATCTTTTTTTGCTTGTGTAAAGACAATCACTATGTTACGCTTTATTGAACACAACAACTAACATAAGGGTTTCTGTGGAAACTAAACTATAGGAATCCTTTCTAGCAAGTAACTAAATGGCTTGGCAAACCTCTAGCAAAGCTTTGACAGTTACGGGCTCCGCTTGACCTTTTCCATTGGCCGTATGGTCGACCAAAATTGATTGCGATTACTGAGGGCAAAAATTTCAAATTGCAGCCTTTTTGCTTGCCAGGTTACGATCTTTTGTCTTGACGCAGGCTATAGCCTAAATTACAAAGAGCTACAAAAGCATGCTGACTTAACGTCATCTCCATTTTTTGTTGCTTTCCATAATACATTGAAATTACTGTAATTTTTAAAGTAGCAATAAAAGGAATATCAGCTAAAGCAACGCATTGCATTGCTTAATAGTTTTAAGTTATCATTTAATGTAATCTACTTTAAGTTTGCAATAAAACAAAACATCAATGATAACGTTGCATTGTGGGATAATAAAGGAGATCTCTGTGATCAAGAAGAATGATTCGTAATAGCTTAAGTTTACTAGAATAACTTTACATGAGTTTGCAGGGGAGAGACAGAAATGTAAAGCTCACCTTTGAAATAACGAACTGATAAGCCTCAAAAGCAGATGTGTCACCTTTTTGTGGCTTCTATAGCGAAAAAAGGGATTCGAACCCTCAACCCCAGCCTTGGCAAGGCTATACTTTACCATTAAGCTATTTTCGCTGGCTCTCTTTGCACCTTGGCTGTTGAGTTAATTGGAATCATTGATTTGCAATTGACAGTTGATTTTGGCAAGTTCAGACCACCAATCTTAGGAAAGGCAAAAATTTATATACGAAACCACGTAAAATGTTTCGCCTTTCTTATCCCCTACGAGAATCGAACTCGTGTTTTCGACATGAAAAGACGATGTCCTAACCATTAGACGAAAGGGACTTATAGGCAGGCACCTGGCCTTATATTTTATGATCAAAATCCTGGCTGAGGATTCGTTAGTTGCTAATGTTTAAATAGTTCTAAGATTTGACAGTAAATAAGTGTGCTAAGGCATTTGCTTTATTACTTTTGTATGTTTTTTGGGCATGTGTTTATTTGTTTACTGGCTATTCTCAATATATGTGAAATTGTTGTCGGTTTATTAAACCATCTAAGCATTGAGTAGAGGACACCATTAAGAACCAAATCGGCCTCATTTAGCATATCACGAGCATTCAACACGGAATTGATTATTATATATTATTGTACCTTTAGTAACTATATCCGTATTAGATATTCTATTTTATCATCTGAAACAAGTAAGAAGATCTAATCCATATTCAACTTATTAAAGAATGTTAAAAAATAGTAATTTACTTAAGTCTATGAGAACATTTGTATAAATATTAAAGCAGTGCAATATTGACCTTGTTGAGAGAATTGGATGATAAAACGCACTTTATGCCAAATCAATTCAACAGTTAATAAAATAAATAGCATAATGGATGCGAGCATGATAAAAGCAAGCATAATTAGCTTTTTAAGCACCTTGTCGTTTTTGCGTTCCAGGATATGGTGCTTTCCAAACACCTTGTCGTTCTTGTGTTCTATGGCTAACGTTTTTGCGTTTTATGGCGTTTTTCAAACAATAAGTTCTTCAGTGCTATAAGAATCAACGATTAGACTGGTCCTTAGTTAGTGGGCCTTTGGCCTTGCCGATGATAAAACGTTTTATTGTTAGAAATCGATTTTAGGTTGATATAGAAGACATAATAAATTATTGACTCCTATTCAGTTAAGTGACGTTTTGTCGTTGATACGCTAAAGCTCTTTGGCAAGCGGTTTTCTTATAGTGTCGTTAGCCAACATCCGTTTTCTTGCATAAAGAAACAGTCATTACCAATCGAATAGAAGATAAAAAAAATAAACTAGCATTGCTTTGAAAGGTTTGTATAGATTTGTTTCATATAAGTATTGGTAACGGATGCACTAATCAATCGTTTTGCCATCAAAGTCCTTGAAACAATTACTTCACATGTGCCGGCAAAGTGCTGGCAAGTCATATCCTATTTCTTGCCGGCAAGAACTTAATATTTAAAGCCATAAAACGCAAAAACTAAACGCCATAGAATGCAAGAACTTACCTTTTTTAGAAAACAAGGTATTAGTGAAAATGCCATAAAACACATTAATGGCAAAGTGTTGACATGTCATATCCTATTTGAAACTAAATAACTTTAGCCTAAAGAATAACGTGGTTAAAGTTATAAAACACAAGGTACTGACGAGCCATAGAATGGCCAAGTATTGACGAGCCATATCCTATTTTTTTAGGCAAAAACAACATATTTAAAGCTATAACATGCAATAACTAAACGTTGTCGAAAATGCCATAAAACGCATTACATTGAAATGTTTTTAAGGGAAGCATGTACATTTTTAAAGGAACTGGCTACTCTTAAAGTACTAATATGGGTTTGCAGGGCCAGCGTATATCCAATAAGCTAGTTTCATATTAATTTTCTTCATATATCTTTCTATTTATCCAATACCCGAAAAAATCGTTTTGAAATAAAAAGGTTTTCTTTTCAAAGGGAAAAGGAATTGAAACCGATGCGTTGTGACTTTAAGATCTTTTACCTTTGTTTGCCGTTCATTCCGGCCTCTTTTATCTTTATTCACTTTATGGTTATCCTTACGGGCACGTTTACCAAATAACATAATCTGAAACAAAAGAGATTCGAACCCTCGACAGCATGGTTCGTAGCCACGTGTTTTAATCCCCTGGGGAGAGGAGAGGAAGTGAAATGAATGAGGATAAAAACGTGTCCTTTAGCAGGCCTGACATTGCCGCTAGGTGATCTAAGCGAATCGCCCATCTTGCCTTAACATACCAGGCTAGACAATCTAGCAAGGTGATGAACCAAGGCAAAGCAATTCCGTCAAGAGGTGTGCCAGCTTATATGACTTTAATAGTAAACAGCAAGAATGGCATCATTTTAGCTAGGCCATCAAAATCAACGATTTAACCATCAAATAAAATCTATCACGGATCCAGTTAAGGTGCCATCCAATCTCGCAGAAAAAAGATTATTCCAATAGCGCCTTAAGGTGATTTGCTTAGTATGCGCGAAAGCCAGCGATAGCACGTAAAATTATTATTTAAGTTTGAGTCTTGCATCCGGAGAAAATGGAGTTGAACCCTTCTCGCCCCGATCTTTTTGAATAAAACTACCAGATGGCTAACATCCTGTTTATCATACTATTCATTGTACTGTCTTAATCTTTATTCCATATATCGTGATATCTGGTTTAAAGTTTAAACCAATTCTCATACCATCTAAACTGTCGAATCCTAAACTCATTCTTTTCTTGTTGAAGAAACACTGTCCTCGATGTTTTGACGGTTTCTTTGATTGCGGTTGCAGTTTTTGATATTTATAGCCAGTTTTAATAGGGAGGGTTTATCAAGCCCTCATTTTTACGTGCTGCCGGCCTAGCAAGTCAACATGTAACCATTTTTTTGATGAGATACTTTAAAAATCAATTTACCATAATCACACATACATAATCGGAGTGATAAGGGATAGATTGGTACATAACGTTAGATTATTAGACATTATCGTAGCCTAATAGATGTAATCTATATGGTTTCTTCATTTAATAAAAGAAAATCCAAAGCCTCATATGAGTTGCTTTTGTCATTTCAGTGACAGGTTCAATTTAATTCTTTAAAAGACGACACCTGCGCAAGCAATAGGCGACTGCACGCTTATTGAGCAAATATCCATTTCAGATAATCATCCTTAGAAACCGCTTCCATGACGATAAGCATGAACGCATAATTGGTTCCACAGATCTCGCTGCACTAGCCATAATAAACTCCCTCTCATTATATAAAAATGAAAGTCTAATTCGAACAACCAGATACGACATCACATTTAACACCTGGAAAAGGTACAGCCCAACTATAAAATACATCAGCTAAAGTTATAATCATACATGAATGAGTTTTAGCCGATACAACCACTCAATTGTCCACTTCTGATAAACATAATTAACCCAATTACAAATCATCCTCTGAAAGCATATAACTGTCGAAAGTTAATAACTATTCATCGGAACTGTTATAGTCCGAATACTCATAAGGTTGGGTTGGCAGCCAGCCATTTCTCAGGCTCATTTGCCACCCTCCAAACTGTACTTGCGAGTCTCCCCGCAAACAGCTCTCCACGCCTATTGATACTTGAAAAATAAGCTAGTATTTTATGGGTTCTCATTTCAGCTTGCCAGAGATGAGATGTTACGACTTAACTTAGTATATCAACTTTGCCTACTGGCCAGAAATTTCCGACAATCTGTTTTCCCTCCAATGAAACCATGGCCTTATTTTCGGCAAAAAGAAGCAACCTTTTTTTGCTTAAACGGCCATACAACAATATGTTTTATCGAAAACAATATTTACATGTCCAGCAACCTATGGCCACTTTTTTGCAACCTTTAGCTATGGGATTTTACTGTTTCTTGCTTGCTGTGAGCCTTTGAAACCCTAGTAAAATATAAGCGCTGGTCTCCTTTAGTGAAGTGCTCGTGTTTGCCTAAACCTATTGTGAGACCTCCATTTCCAAGGTAGACAAAGTTATCATAGTTGACCCAACGCTTCCTTTTCGATGCTTTAGTAACAATTAAAATAGTTATTGTCAATATATCGGAAATTTCCTATTTCAGAGATGACAAGGTTGGGCCCATTGGGCTCAAAACTATATGCCATTAGCTGTGGTGTTAATGCATTTATTATTTATATTATAATTTAAGCTACCATATATTGCCTGTATCGGAAACAAGAATATATGCCCTTAATGGCTTTGGGAAAGGAGCCATAGGCTTTTTATTGGCTATAGACTAAAAGAGCATTTTCAATCTTATAAGGCTAAATATAAGAAGGTAACATTTCTTTTTTTTGTTTGTTTCTGGCATGCTCTAGTTCCTTGAGTCTTTCGACGCCAAACGCTTTAAGCATTGCGTCTGTTCCGGTAAGCCAGATGTTTTGTGGACTATTTAATTAGTCTGGCTTAGCCTTTGTTGCACTTCTATCATCTTTGTAAAAAGACGCACTCCGATACCGTTAATAACCAATAGCTTTAATGGTAATGGCTGGATCTATTATTTAGTCCATTGCATACAATAAGGCAAAAAATAGTATGGCGATAAACATCGAAATGAAACTGGAAAGAATGGTCCAAATGATCTCTATAGTAGTTCCATGCATTATTCTCCAGGGAATAGGATTTCTCTTAACATGGAAATACCACAAAGTGCGAACCAACATCCATAATACAAAAATCATAATAATGGTTAAAAAGACTGAAATGTCATGATGTAGGTCAATTATTCCTTACATCATGGGTATGGCTGCGTCTTAAAATCCCAATTACCAAGGTTCCGCGGCATCGCAAAAAGCAATAGAAACGAATAGCTGGGTTCTCGGAATCGTTTGGTAGAGTTTCTTTTCTCAGATCGGCAAGGCCGCATCAAAGATACTCGCGTCAACGGAGCTGACATCATAGCAAAAGTGCTTAAGCGTTCTAGCAACTTGCGACACGAGGTTCACTTGTTTCTGATGTTTATAACCGTTCGTTCATTAAAGAGAGGTTGCTTTTAAGCATCCTAACGGCCCTGCTTTTGATTCAGCTTCTGCCTCAACATCTTTTGATTTAGCAAAAGGAGGATTATGTTGAACCTGTTCATCAATAGTGCAATCAAAAGGGTGTTGAACCTTCTGTTCATCTCCTTTTGAATCAAAAGTCTCAATTTCAGGCGCACCTTCTGTTCTAGCGCTTTAAACATTGCCAAGGAGATCCTTCCACCCACACCAATGGGCGTCGAAACGGATTTTGGAACCTATTTACATTTTCTATGAAAGGAACGGTCAACGAGCCCGCCGGTACGGACGCCATTAAGAGGACCCCCAATAATTTATTGGGAACTGTACGAAGTATTTGAAAGACAGGGAAAAAGTACCATTCGGGTAATATTTCCAATGGAGTCGCAAAAGGATTTGCTGGTTCACCAATCATTGATGGTTCCGGAACCGCAAGACCCACAGTACATGCAAACGTCCCTAAAATGACTACTGGAAAAATATATAATGGGTCGAGTCCATTTATTAGCTTTTTCTAGTGCAGAAAACTTGTAATTCCTTACTATCTGGCATAATTGTCTTTGCAGCAAAGCCTCCCTCCAGCGACTTCCTCAACCTGTATGGTGCAATCACTAAAACAACAAAGCATTAAACGTACCTGCACCAAACAGAGATAGGGCCCTCTTGACCTAAAGAAATATCACATTTAACTGCAAACTAATTGGCCCACTTGGCCTAAAGAAATAGATTATTAAAACCTAAAAACAATTGGTCCTCTTGGTCTAAAGAAATCAGACATTAACTACTTAAAGATACTGGCCCTCTTGGCCTAATGAAACAAACAAACCAGCTCATAGAGATCCCTCCTTGGAAGAAGGCAGATATATGCAAATACGCTTCATTCCAAGGGGAAAAATAGGGCTCTTAGCCCTAAACTAAATGCATCAAGTTATGGCCCATACTTCCTGCATATATAACAAGAGGCGCATGCATAACATGCCATCGGATCAACCTATCGGTCCAAGATAACAACAATAGATGGGTCTCGGCTACTCTTTGCATTACCCATAACAACCATCCCCTGCCATATAACATTGAGGGCTGAAATGATGAACGGGTTGCCTCTTACCCATCCAACCTCCAATCCTCACTAAGAGAACTAAAGAGGGGCACCACCTAGCCAAAGGGAGGATGGGCTAGGACATCCCTTTTCTCAAAGAGAGTCAAGAGAACCAAAACACAAATTTACAAGAGAGAATATATGTACTAGACACCATATTGGAATATAAGAGAGAGAGAGATGAGAGGAGAGGGAGATAAGAGGAGAAGAGGGAGAAGAAGCTTGCCATTATGCTACATGGAATGAGAAGATGAGAGGAGAGGGAGATAATAGAAGAAGAGGTAGAGAAAGCTTGCCATTTTTCTACATGGAATGAGAAGATGAGAGGAGAGGGAGATAATAGAAGAAGAGGTAGAGGAAGCTTGCCATTATGCTACATAATAAAAGAACTCACTCATAGCTCACCTCAAAGAGATGAGGGTATTCTAGAGTGCTCTCATGGGCTTGTCATTGTCCTTCCTCCCCCTTCTTCATTCTCCATGGGCTCTTTATATAGCCTCCATGAGGGATTAGATTAAGCTAATCTTCTTGATTAACATAATCCTAGATGATGTATGGCATCTTTGAAAATATGGAGCATAGTGGATGGGACAAGTCCCCACCTTGGTCATCATGCAAGAAGCCAAGGGTGGTGGTAGAAAACATAGAGAAATGGAGCTAGATTACAAGAGGTGGGTGCCCAAAGCACATTATTATAATATATTTACAAGAAGGATAGAGTGGAAAGTTGGTGTGGTGAAAGAGAGAAGAAAATTGCATGTAGCCAGCAGTCTGCGCCTTCGTAACTTCAAATCCGTGAGGAATTTGAAAAAAGTTTCTTCTGCAACTTTGTAGACAGGTCGAAAATAATCGGGCTTGACGAGAATTTTCTTGAAATTCGCTTTTTTTTGGGAGTTATTGAGATGATAAAAAACGACTTCTAAAAGCTGCTTTGACTTTAGTCCCCCATATGTATATAAATACATATAAGCATGTGACAAAAGGGGTCCATGCTTGTAAGCTTTTGTGCAAGATCCAAATGACACCATGATGTGGATATTGACTTGTGTGCAAGGGTGAGATGTCCTCTAATGATGGTGATAGATTCCAAATCTTAGTGATGCAGACGGGGCCCATGTGTAGTTGCAAGCTAGTCCT
>NW_028229525.1:268344-285844 GCF_053477565.2 Lygodium microphyllum
CTATGTTTTTGCTTGGCCGGGATAACAACATAACAAGGAAACTTGATTTTTGGCCACCGTAACCTAAAAGTGATATTGATTAGCTTATGATCCTGTTAGCAGACAATGCTTGATGAATAGCAAAAATAACAAAATATTTTACAAGCACCTTTTTTTTACAAACCATCATAAATATCACAAACATCGCTTGGAATAAAAGACCAAACAAGAATAAGGGAAAGCAAAATGGACTTCGCCTCATTATTCCCCGGTGTGATCCGTTGGTCTTGTAAAATAGCCAGCGCTATTATATTAGTAATGTAAACTCCAATCAAAGGCAAAAAGAAATCGTCAAGACCTCCTGCCAATAGCTGAAATATTCAGCTGACTTTCAAGCCTTAGCAAAGGAATGGCTGCCCTTAGAGCTGTAGAAGCAGAAGGCTTGAAGCGCAAGATGAAAAATGAATGAGTGTAAGCTTCGTGGCCTGACAATTAACAGTGCTGATTATACTTAAGGACTCGTCATCATAGCAGCGGGAGAGAGCAGGGCAACGACAGATTGGGGATCGCCATTGAGCCTTTTTGAACGTCCGAAAAGGGTAAGTTATTGATAGCTTTGTCTAAGATAGGCCATCTACGCTCGCCGCGCTCCCCACGGAGTATGGCTCGCGTCCAGACTTTCGGTTGGGAAACGGAGTAACTTTCAAAAGCTCCCCCAAAGGAGGGCCGGCCAAGCCGTATGTTTTTGAAAATGGGATTTTTCCTTAAGCTTTAAAGCCGACGCGGAAACCCATTAATTTTTAATAATGTAGTAGATAATGATAAATCGTATATAATAAATGTAATGTGTGTTAGAGCATGTATCATTTCGATTACGTATTGAATTGACCTTTCTACATAACTTAAGACAAGCCTAACCTTGTGTCATGATTAAATAGGAAAGGGCTCGATACAATGGGAAGAGCCGTATGAGGCCATCAGTTTCATGTACGGTTCGGAAGCCAGGCTTATGTAATAATGCTGAAGCCTAGGATAACTGCATAGTTTCAGTTCTATTTCGTTGCGCGAAGGCGCCCTATGATATTCGGTGAACCCGTTAAAATACGAAAACATAAGTTATGATGGAAGCAGGAATCTAATTAAACTATTACACTTGCGTAATATGGTTTTGGCGAATGCAGGACTCAAAAGCCCCAAAGTGGAAGAGCCAAAAATTATTTTGTCAAAGCCACATAAACCCAATATTATTTTGCTAAAACCATTAGACAGGAAAATGGTTTGGATTGAATTGACCAAGATTTGGCGTGATCGTGAAAAGGTCAAGGGGTTGATTCTCAATCTGATGAAGGGCGGATATACTGTAGCTATCGCGGGGTTCATAGTTTTTTTTTCTAGGAGTCTTTTTTGCAAAAGTAAAAATAGCAAAGTACAAAGGAATAAAAGATTCCCTAGAAATCTAAAAGTCAAATCCCATATGAATAGGAACAGAAATGCAATATTAAACAAAAAAAATGACACATTTCGCAGGAATAGAACATTCAGAATTCTAAATATGAACCCAATAAAACGTAACATTGTAATAAGAGAGATTCATAACGTATCAATCAATTCCGTTCAAGTGCGTCAGGGCAGTAAAGTTTTTTGAAATCCTGGACTGGGCAGTGCCGGCGAGAAGTGTGCTTTGGTCTAAATCCAAGCAACCCGGGAGAGTGGCTGAGTGGTTAAAAGCGACAGACTGTAAATCTGTTGGAAACCCTTCTTCGCAGGTTCAAATCCTGCCTCTCCTAATAAAGTATTTGAACCTTTTCTTTATTCTTAAATAGCTTTCTTGCATTTAATGGGTGTTGGGACAGACCCAAGCACTAGATAAGATTTGAATGCTTAAATAGCATTTTTCGAAAGGAGTTTAAGCGAGTTCGTCGCAAACCATTTATTCCCAATCAAGGGCGCCTTTCCTCCATTCGATGAGAAAACCAATAGTCAAAATCCAAACAAATAGCATCATAGACCAAAATCCATACTAACCTATCTTTTCTAAAAAAACTGCCCAAGGAAATAAAAAAGTTACTTCTAAATCGAAAATAATAAATAGAAAAAGGACCAAATAAAATCATATATCAAATCGACTTCTAGCATCACTAAAGAGATCGAACCCACGCTCGTAAGCTGACAATTTTTCTGGATCTGCCGTTTTTTTACCTGTAAATGTAAAAGAAACCATGATTAGGATAAAAGAAAGTAGCAAACTGAAGATAAAACAAATTGCAATAGGTGCAAACTCATCCATCGTTAAATACTTAAACAGAAAAGGATAAAAATCCACCACAGACGGCTCTAACGTACTACAAATGCTAGGCCATATATAGATTAGCTGCTGTATGCAAGCATCAGACGTTTGTTGGGTATCTCTTAATAAAGGCAGTAGCTGTTTGACTGTCTGCGGATAATAATTATCCCCCATTTCATGGTATTTACGAATGCATAAATTGGCTTTCCTTACAAATCCAGTAAAAGGTTCACCATAAGGGGAACCCTTGGATAAATAATCTCTTAGATTAGGTAATATTACCTGATGTAATTCATTTAAGGGTCTCGCCAAAGCTTCCCTTCCCGTGCTGTTATCGTTTTCAGTAAGGTATATAATATGATTAAGATGAGCGTCGAAAGAGTTCTTCAATGTCTGATATTCTCTCAAATTTCTAAGCAATGGATCCATATTTTCAATTTTTCTTTAAAATACTTAGGTATAGCAAAGACTTACTTAAGCTCTGCGGTCTGTTTCTGATGTTTATGGATATTCTTTGAATAATTTAAGAAATACAACAAATAATTTATATCAAATAGAAGAAAGAATTGATAATAATTTCTTAAAATTTATTAAGGATATCTGATCGTGTATCAAGAGGTAAATCTATTGAAAATATAGATGTTCCAGAAATGGTTAATAATGTAATCAAGAAAGACCATTTTTATTTGAGTCTATAGAAACAAATACAGTATCTACTCAAACTGAAAATATTCAATTAGATAATATTAATTGAATATATCCTTATTCAAAGCCAGTTCTCGTAACCTTTATTCAAAGCCAGTTCTTGTATCCTTATTTAAAGCCAGTTCTCGTAACCTTTATTCAAAGCCAGTTTTGACCAAAATATTCACCTTATCTTACAAAATTGATGTCAAATGACCTTTTTATTAAAAAAAAGAAATATGGCCAGATGGGTTTAGAGCGAATTTTTTTTTTACAACAAAGATTGCTATGGCGCAACCCGTTTGGATTGGCCGAATAGGTTCTTATTAATCGATTGTTATTATACAAGAATTCTTGTATCGCTCATGCAGATCTTCCATCTACCGGAAACCAAAGGATTCATTGCTTTTCCTTTTTTGTCGAACTTGTATAAACACAACCCTATTTGCACCTATCAGTTACGAACTTGCTATTGTTATGAAAGACAACCCCTAGGCTCAGTCACAGCAACGAGTACCGAACCGTCGTTCCCACGGCTACAGTACCAGGAGTTGCTGCTGAGCCAGCCCGTTCAAAACAGTACTTCTGTCTAGCAGAAACTATTAGCGACATCCCTAGAACAGTATTCGTATCGTGAACCAATGGCCACTTTTCCGGTCGAAGGAAATGCCTAATAAATAGTCAAATACTGCACTCTTTAGCTACTGTACTCCGGAAACAAAGTAAGGGAAAGCCCCGTACGTCAAGAGCTGCACTGCTATGAATCAAAGACTGTCTGCTCGCCGTTTCCGGCCAGTATTGCGGGTTCAATGGCTTTATACGAATTAGCTGTTTTTGACCCATCCGATCCCCAGAAATGGAAATTGTTAATACTGGCACTGTACCTTAAGTGGGAGATGGAATAGCCCGCATTCATGGTTCGAACAAAGTAATGGCTGGAGAATTGGTAGAATCTGAAGATGGTACAGTAGGCATCGCTTTGAATTTAGAATCTGATAATGTTGGCTAAGTACTGATGGGCGATGGTTCGACCATACAGGAAGGGGGTTCCGTAAAAGCAACGGGAAAAATTGCGCAAATACCAGTTAGTAATTCTTTCTTAGGCCTTTAAGCCAGTAAATGCTTTGGCCCAACCGATCGATGGAAAGGGTCAAATCCCAGCTTCTGAGTCTAGATCAATTGAGTCTCCCGCACCATATGGGAATTATTTCAAGACGTTCCGGTGGCGGAAAACGACCCGAATCTGCAGGAATTCGGGAAGGTTGAAGCAATGGCCAAACCTCCTTGAGGCTACAGCAATAACGTCATAAGCAATGACACTTAACTAAAGCACTTTATCCTCGCTTTCCACCTTTTATCTAGGGTTAGGAGGATCACGCGCCATAATGCCGGATCTCCATCTTTCTTTGTTGGTTGCTCTCCAGTCGCAGAATTATGAATAGTTTCACTAAAAATAAGTTTATTGGCTTGAAAAAAAAAATGAACCAATCCTTTAGCCTGGCAACCTGTACTATTTTTGCTGCCTCCAGCAACCTGTTGCAACTAACTTCATATTCAGGATGAAACAAGACAATTATGCCAGATAGTAAGGAATTACAAGTTTTCTGCACTAGAAAAAGCTAATAAATGGACTCGACCCATTATATATTTTTCCAGTAGTCATTTTAGGGACGTTTGCATGTACTGTGGGTCTTGCGGTTCCGGAACCATCAATGATTGGTGAACCAGCAAATCCTTTTGCGACTCCATTGGAAATATTACCCGAATGGTACTTTTTCCCTGTCTTTCAAATACTTCGTACAGTTCCCAATAAATTATTGGGGGTCCTCTTAATGGCGTCCGTACCGGCGGGCTCGTTGACCGTTCCTTTCATAGAAAATGTAAATAGGTTCCAAAATCCGTTTCGACGCCCATTGGTGTGGGTGGAAGGATCTCCTTGGCAATGTTTAAAGCGCTAGAACAGAAGGTGCGCCTGAAATTGAGACTTTTGATTCAAAAGGAGATGAACAGAAGGTTCAACACCCTTTTGATTGCACTATTGATGAACAGGTTCAACATAATCCTCCTTTTGCTAAATCAAAAGATGTTGAGGCAGAAGCTGAATCAAAAGCAGGGCCGTTAGGATGCTTAAAAGCAACCTCTCTTTAATGAACGAACGGTTATAAACATCAGAAACAAGTGAACCTCGTGTCGCAAGTTGCTAGAACGCTTAAGCACTTTTGCTATGATGTCAGCTCCGTTGACGCGAGTATCTTTGATGCGGCCTTGCCGATCTGAGAAAAGAAACTCTACCAAACGATTCCGAGAACCCAGCTATTCGTTTCTATTGCTTTTTGCGATGCCGCGGAACCTTGGTAATTGGGATTTTAAGACGCAGCCATACCCATGATGTAAGGAATAATTGACCTACATCATGACATTTCAGTCTTTTTAACCATTATTATGATTTTTGTATTATGGATGTTGGTTCGCACTTTGTGGTATTTCCATGTTAAGAGAAATCCTATTCCCTGGAGAATAATGCATGGAACTACTATAGAGATCATTTGGACCATTCTTTCCAGTTTCATTTCGATGTTTATCGCCATACTATTTTTTGCCTTATTGTATGCAATGGACTAAATAATAGATCCAGCCATTACCATTAAAGCTATTGGTTATTAACGGTATCGGAGTGCGTCTTTTTACAAAGATGATAGAAGTGCAACAAAGGCTAAGCCAGACTAATTAAATAGTCCACAAAACATCTGGCTTACCGGAACAGACGCAATGCTTAAAGCGTTTGGCGTCGAAAGACTCAAGGAACTAGAGCATGCCAGAAACAAACAAAAAAAAGAAATGTTACCTTCTTATATTTAGCCTTATAAGATTGAAAATGCTCTTTTAGTCTATAGCCAATAAAAAGCCTATGGCTCCTTTCCCAAAGCCATTAAGGGCATATATTCTTGTTTCCGATACAGGCAATATATGGTAGCTTAAATTATAATATAAATAATAAATGCATTAACACCACAGCTAATGGCATATAGTTTTGAGCCCAATGGGCCCAACCTTGTCATCTCTGAAATAGGAAATTTCCGATATATTGACAATAACTATTTTAATTGTTACTAAAGCATCGAAAAGGAAGCGTTGGGTCAACTATGATAACTTTGTCTACCTTGGAAATGGAGGTCTCACAATAGGTTTAGGCAAACACGAGCACTTCACTAAAGGAGACCAGCGCTTATATTTTACTAGGGTTTCAAAGGCTCACAGCAAGCAAGAAACAGTAAAATCCCATAGCTAAAGGTTGCAAAAAAGTGGCCATAGGTTGCTGGACATGTAAATATTGTTTTCGATAAAACATATTGTTGTATGGCCGTTTAAGCAAAAAAAGGTTGCTTCTTTTTGCCGAAAATAAGGCCATGGTTTCATTGGAGGGAAAACAGATTGTCGGAAATTTCTGGCCAGTAGGCAAAGTTGATATACTAAGTTAAGTCGTAACATCTCATCTCTGGCAAGCTGAAATGAGAACCCATAAAATACTAGCTTATTTTTCAAGTATCAATAGGCGTGGAGAGCTGTTTGCGGGGAGACTCGCAAGTACAGTTTGGAGGGTGGCAAATGAGCCTGAGAAATGGCTGGCTGCCAACCCAACCTTATGAGTATTCGGACTATAACAGTTCCGATGAATAGTTATTAACTTTCGACAGTTATATGCTTTCAGAGGATGATTTGTAATTGGGTTAATTATGTTTATCAGAAGTGGACAATTGAGTGGTTGTATCGGCTAAAACTCATTCATGTATGATTATAACTTTAGCTGATGTATTTTATAGTTGGGCTGTACCTTTTCCAGGTGTTAAATGTGATGTCGTATCTGGTTGTTCGAATTAGACTTTCATTTTTATATAATGAGAGGGAGTTTATTATGGCTAGTGCAGCGAGATCTGTGGAACCAATTATGCGTTCATGCTTATCGTCATGGAAGCGGTTTCTAAGGATGATTATCTGAAATGGATATTTGCTCAATAAGCGTGCAGTCGCCTATTGCTTGCGCAGGTGTCGTCTTTTAAAGAATTAAATTGAACCTGTCACTGAAATGACAAAAGCAACTCATATGAGGCTTTGGATTTTCTTTTATTAAATGAAGAAACCATATAGATTACATCTATTAGGCTACGATAATGTCTAATAATCTAACGTTATGTACCAATCTATCCCTTATCACTCCGATTATGTATGTGTGATTATGGTAAATTGATTTTTAAAGTATCTCATCAAAAAAATGGTTACATGTTGACTTGCTAGGCCGGCAGCACGTAAAAATGAGGGCTTGATAAACCCTCCCTATTAAAACTGGCTATAAATATCAAAAACTGCAACCGCAATCAAAGAAACCGTCAAAACATCGAGGACAGTGTTTCTTCAACAAGAAAAGAATGAGTTTAGGATTCGACAGTTTAGATGGTATGAGAATTGGTTTAAACTTTAAACCAGATATCACGATATATGGAATAAAGATTAAGACAGTACAATGAATAGTATGATAAACAGGATGTTAGCCATCTGGTAGTTTTATTCAAAAAGATCGGGGCGAGAAGGGTTCAACTCCATTTTCTCCGGATGCAAGACTCAAACTTAAATAATAATTTTACGTGCTATCGCTGGCTTTCGCGCATACTAAGCAAATCACCTTAAGGCGCTATTGGAATAATCTTTTTTCTGCGAGATTGGATGGCACCTTAACTGGATCCGTGATAGATTTTATTTGATGGTTAAATCGTTGATTTTGATGGCCTAGCTAAAATGATGCCATTCTTGCTGTTTACTATTAAAGTCATATAAGCTGGCACACCTCTTGACGGAATTGCTTTGCCTTGGTTCATCACCTTGCTAGATTGTCTAGCCTGGTATGTTAAGGCAAGATGGGCGATTCGCTTAGATCACCTAGCGGCAATGTCAGGCCTGCTAAAGGACACGTTTTTATCCTCATTCATTTCACTTCCTCTCCTCTCCCCAGGGGATTAAAACACGTGGCTACGAACCATGCTGTCGAGGGTTCGAATCTCTTTTGTTTCAGATTATGTTATTTGGTAAACGTGCCCGTAAGGATAACCATAAAGTGAATAAAGATAAAAGAGGCCGGAATGAACGGCAAACAAAGGTAAAAGATCTTAAAGTCACAACGCATCGGTTTCAATTCCTTTTCCCTTTGAAAAGAAAACCTTTTTATTTCAAAACGATTTTTTCGGGTATTGGATAAATAGAAAGATATATGAAGAAAATTAATATGAAACTAGCTTATTGGATATACGCTGGCCCTGCAAACCCATATTAGTACTTTAAGAGTAGCCAGTTCCTTTAAAAATGTACATGCTTCCCTTAAAAACATTTCAATGTAATGCGTTTTATGGCATTTTCGACAACGTTTAGTTATTGCATGTTATAGCTTTAAATATGTTGTTTTTGCCTAAAAAAATAGGATATGGCTCGTCAATACTTGGCCATTCTATGGCTCGTCAGTACCTTGTGTTTTATAACTTTAACCACGTTATTCTTTAGGCTAAAGTTATTTAGTTTCAAATAGGATATGACATGTCAACACTTTGCCATTAATGTGTTTTATGGCATTTTCACTAATACCTTGTTTTCTAAAAAAGGTAAGTTCTTGCATTCTATGGCGTTTAGTTTTTGCGTTTTATGGCTTTAAATATTAAGTTCTTGCCGGCAAGAAATAGGATATGACTTGCCAGCACTTTGCCGGCACATGTGAAGTAATTGTTTCAAGGACTTTGATGGCAAAACGATTGATTAGTGCATCCGTTACCAATACTTATATGAAACAAATCTATACAAACCTTTCAAAGCAATGCTAGTTTATTTTTTTTATCTTCTATTCGATTGGTAATGACTGTTTCTTTATGCAAGAAAACGGATGTTGGCTAACGACACTATAAGAAAACCGCTTGCCAAAGAGCTTTAGCGTATCAACGACAAAACGTCACTTAACTGAATAGGAGTCAATAATTTATTATGTCTTCTATATCAACCTAAAATCGATTTCTAACAATAAAACGTTTTATCATCGGCAAGGCCAAAGGCCCACTAACTAAGGACCAGTCTAATCGTTGATTCTTATAGCACTGAAGAACTTATTGTTTGAAAAACGCCATAAAACGCAAAAACGTTAGCCATAGAACACAAGAACGACAAGGTGTTTGGAAAGCACCATATCCTGGAACGCAAAAACGACAAGGTGCTTAAAAAGCTAATTATGCTTGCTTTTATCATGCTCGCATCCATTATGCTATTTATTTTATTAACTGTTGAATTGATTTGGCATAAAGTGCGTTTTATCATCCAATTCTCTCAACAAGGTCAATATTGCACTGCTTTAATATTTATACAAATGTTCTCATAGACTTAAGTAAATTACTATTTTTTAACATTCTTTAATAAGTTGAATATGGATTAGATCTTCTTACTTGTTTCAGATGATAAAATAGAATATCTAATACGGATATAGTTACTAAAGGTACAATAATATATAATAATCAATTCCGTGTTGAATGCTCGTGATATGCTAAATGAGGCCGATTTGGTTCTTAATGGTGTCCTCTACTCAATGCTTAGATGGTTTAATAAACCGACAACAATTTCACATATATTGAGAATAGCCAGTAAACAAATAAACACATGCCCAAAAAACATACAAAAGTAATAAAGCAAATGCCTTAGCACACTTATTTACTGTCAAATCTTAGAACTATTTAAACATTAGCAACTAACGAATCCTCAGCCAGGATTTTGATCATAAAATATAAGGCCAGGTGCCTGCCTATAAGTCCCTTTCGTCTAATGGTTAGGACATCGTCTTTTCATGTCGAAAACACGAGTTCGATTCTCGTAGGGGATAAGAAAGGCGAAACATTTTACGTGGTTTCGTATATAAATTTTTGCCTTTCCTAAGATTGGTGGTCTGAACTTGCCAAAATCAACTGTCAATTGCAAATCAATGATTCCAATTAACTCAACAGCCAAGGTGCAAAGAGAGCCAGCGAAAATAGCTTAATGGTAAAGTATAGCCTTGCCAAGGCTGGGGTTGAGGGTTCGAATCCCTTTTTTCGCTATAGAAGCCACAAAAAGGTGACACATCTGCTTTTGAGGCTTATCAGTTCGTTATTTCAAAGGTGAGCTTTACATTTCTGTCTCTCCCCTGCAAACTCATGTAAAGTTATTCTAGTAAACTTAAGCTATTACGAATCATTCTTCTTGATCACAGAGATCTCCTTTATTATCCCACAATGCAACGTTATCATTGATGTTTTGTTTTATTGCAAACTTAAAGTAGATTACATTAAATGATAACTTAAAACTATTAAGCAATGCAATGCGTTGCTTTAGCTGATATTCCTTTTATTGCTACTTTAAAAATTACAGTAATTTCAATGTATTATGGAAAGCAACAAAAAATGGAGATGACGTTAAGTCAGCATGCTTTTGTAGCTCTTTGTAATTTAGGCTATAGCCTGCGTCAAGACAAAAGATCGTAACCTGGCAAGCAAAAAGGCTGCAATTTGAAATTTTTGCCCTCAGTAATCGCAATCAATTTTGGTCGACCATACGGCCAATGGAAAAGGTCAAGCGGAGCCCGTAACTGTCAAAGCTTTGCTAGAGGTTTGCCAAGCCATTTAGTTACTTGCTAGAAAGGATTCCTATAGTTTAGTTTCCACAGAAACCCTTATGTTAGTTGTTGTGTTCAATAAAGCGTAACATAGTGATTGTCTTTACACAAGCAAAAAAAGATAACTGAGCTTAAAAAAAAGGAATCTATTAACCAGTGTTATCCAAAATAGATGTGATGAGAAAAAAAAGAAATCAATTAGGCCCCCATCCCAGCCAATATGACCTATTTGTTTTTCTTTTGTGTTGCATGTAATTTACAAAAACCTGTGTTGGTTGATTATTGATGGCTCATAATCTTGCCAAAAAATGGATGGATGTCTGAGCGGTTTAAAGAGTCGGTCTTGAAAACCGAAGTATTCTTTTGAATACCGGGGGTTCGAATCCCTCTTCATCCGTAAGTATGGTTAGAAGTTAGCATTTTTATGTAGTATGTTTTTCATCCCTCTAACTTGATTGGGAAAGCTAGCTTTTTAAGAGCCAAGCCAAATCGCTTTGCCACCATTCGACACTGCATCCCCTGAAACCACGACTCAAGAGCAATCGAGTAACGATAACAAGCTGCTTGGCAATCAAACGGGTGAAAGGAACATTTTGGGAGGTCCATCAGCATGTGGACCACCATAAACCCAATCCCGGCAACCTGAATACCTTTAGGCATTTGATTACACTGCTTTCTGCGACTAAGTGTATACGTAAAAAACCAATATAAGCGGAGACGTACGACCCAGGGACGCCCTCGCGACTCTTTATCTCTAGCAATATTGTAGCACATGCGTCGCCTAGAGATAACGGGGCATGCTGATTTGACGTCATCTCATCTTCCTCCGGCTTATCACCTTTGTAAAAGTCTGTTGCCAGGTTCTAAAAATGGTAATGGCAACGGCAACATGGGACTCAACCCAACACCTATAGGCACGAGCTGTCGGCAACGTCTATTCAAATCAAAAAGGTATTTTTGCTTGGGCTATCGTTAATCGACTTTTTTCAAAGATAAGCAACGTCTTCAATACAATAAGGTAAGCTTAGCCTTTTCGCTTTCAATGGTATTTTGCGCTTTTTAAATGGTAAGCTTTAAAGTAAATCATACTTAGAAATCGCGAACCCGTGACGTGACGAAAATGCAATAACTAAACGGCAAGGTGTTTAGAAATCGCTATATCCTACGTGAGAACGCAAAGACTAAACTTTTCAGCATGCAATAATTAGAAATATAATGTTAAGACGCAAGGTATTGGCAAAAACATAATGTTGGAACACAAAAACTTACTTACTTACAATAAGGTGCTTATAAAACGTAATATTGAAATGTTTTGAAGGGCCAATCCTTTTGTCATGTCCCTCATTCGTTATGCTATTTTTATTTATTTTTTATAGACTTTCTTGCTTGCTTTGCTTTACTTTGTTTTGCTCTGCTTTGCAAAGCAAAGCTTTGAGGAGCTTTAGCGTATTGACTAAAAGAAGAGGGGCTTCAGCCACTCGACTGAAGGGAAGAGGGAAAGGCAAAGTGCAACGATTTGAATGGCGTTCGACCCCGCGTTACCGACAAAAAATTCTAACCGTTACATGGGAACAAGCCCGTTTTCATAACGTGCATCTTTTACAACATTTTTCAATCGGAGCTTCTCTTATTCCTTTTATTGAGCATAATGAGGCAAGCCGTGCATTAATGAGGTCCACCATGCAGCGACGAGCAGTTCCACTTTTTAGGCCTGAAAGGTGCATTGTAGGTACTGGGTTAGAAGGTTAGGTAGCTTTAGATTCAGGAAGCGTGGCTGTATCCGAACAAGAAAGAAGAATCAAATACGTTGATGGCAATAGAGTTGTATTCTTTGCCAGCCAGGTTGCGGATACTCAATTGAGAGTCTATGAACGTTCTAACAATAATACTTACATGCACCAGAAACCTATAGTTGCTCAAGGAGAACTTTCAAGGTATGGAGAAATTCTAGCGGAAAGGGATAGAAACTAGAATGCCATCTACTAGCAAAAACAACCAAACAATGGCTGTTTCGCATTCTTTCTACGTCCGATTATGCGGTGAAGTGGTTTAACTATGTAGGCTGAGATGCACCCAAGTTAAGGTCCTTTGACGCATTCCTGGCTGCTTCTCTCATGAAAACATCAAAGAATGATGGCATTTGTGTTTATTTCGCTGGCTAGCATTTGTGTTTGTTTCGCTGACCTTAAAACTTGTGTCGATTTCTAAGGCTAGCTGACTTTGAGACGTTATGCGTGTGCTGATCGGCTAGCTGACCTTAAAACGTGCGCTGACCTTAAAGCAGGAACGAACGGTTCTGCGCTGATCTAGCAACACGGTTTTGTGCTGACCTATTGGCTATTATTGTTGTTGACTTTAATTTCATTTGGCTAGCTGACTTACAATCCTATTAAAGAGAGAATATCTAAAATAGTGAGTGCGCTATATATATTTATTGATAAAGTTCAATCTTCAAAAAATATAGCATTACCATCTACTAGCGCATCTAATTGAAATATTAGCAAACAGCATACTTCTGATTCAGATAAGTCTGAAGGCGATTCATCTTCTGTAAATCCATCTTCAATAAAACCGGTTAGGGACAATCCATCTTCAATAACACCGGTTAAGGATAATCCTTCTTCAATAAAACCATCTGAAGTAAAGGAAGTAGAAGAAGACGATAAGGTTCTGAAAGGAGAAGACGATAGGATTATAGAAGAAATAGATGAAGTTGTTAATTCATTGAAACGGGTTAATAGGAAAGGGTTGGGCGAGTCAGAGGACAAAGAAGAAGATTTCAACTTAAAATTGAAACGGGTTAATGAAAAAGGGTTGGGCGAGCCAGAGGACAAAAAAGAAGAAGATTTCAACTTAAGCAATCGTTTTGATAACGAATTGCCTGTATTATCGTTGCAAGACATGATAAAAGAAGGTAAATTATATTATGATTACTTTATATATTGGAGTAAATCCTTACGATTAATGCAGCAACACTTTCCAGTTAATTTCAAAGAACATCCTTTTAAAAATCAAAGTAAAACTCTTTTAGAAGGTAAACTCAATGAAATGAGTAGAAACTCAAGGAGAAATTACTTACTAGTGGAATGAAATAACCAATATATCTACTTTTTCCACAAGATTATTAAAAACAAACACGTCATTCCGAACCCGGGCCAGGATTTCCAAGTTCCGCTGGTAGGAAAGTATGGCGGGTGCGCAGAACCCGGACAAGCTCTTCGAGGTCAAGCTGATCTCTTCTCACAACGGCGTTTCAGCCGTTCCACACACCCCGATAGATCATCTGCCAAGGGATACACCCGGCCTTCCATAGTGGTAGAGGGAACTAAGCTGCCGGGCAGGCCTAACGGGGCTGCCGGGGCCGGTTGAGAGATTATTTATGGCGTTATTCGTCACAACTTATTAATGGTTACAACCCCTTCGGCATGAACAGTTTATCCGTTTGGGCATGGATGTTTCTCTTTGGGCATCTCGTTTGGGCTACTGGATTCATGTTTCTCATATCCTGGCGAGGCTACTGGCAGGAATTGATCGAAACCCTATAATAAAGTTTTATAAAACTTTTTAATGAGAATAAGAAAACTTAAAACTTATTCTCTATAAGATGGCTGGCCATCTTAGCGGGTTTTCTTTTTCTTTTTCCTTTTGGCCCACGGGTCGTAAACTCGGAGAAGAAGCAATGACGGTATCTGCATCGGCTAACTCTGTGCCAGCAGCCAATGGCGGTAAGACAGAGGATGCAAGCGTTATCCGGAATGATTGGGCGTAAAGCGTCTGTAGGTGGCTCTTTAAGTCCCCTGTCAAATACCAGGGCTTAACCCTGGATAGGCGGTGGAAACTACTGAGCTGGAGTACGGTAGGGGCAAAGGAAATTTCCGGTGGAGCGGTGAAATGCGTAGGGATCGGAAGGAACACCAAAGGCACTCTGCTGGGCAAAAACACTAGATATAACTAAAAAAGCTAATAAAGGGACTAACCAAACCGTTTCTTATTCTCATTAAGATGAACCAATAAAAACAGTTGTAATGACTATCGTACTTACCTAAAGCTAACGCTTCTCTTATCCTCCACAGCTTAAGTTTTGTTTAATTCATAAACACACCTAGGCTTAATAAGGAAAGCACCTGCTATTATTGCATCCTATAGATAATAAACTCTCTTACTCTCATTAAAAAGGCCAGAGCCTAACGATTATTAGAAATGGTCCTGTACAGTCTCATAAGTTTGTTTAGCCTCGGCAATATGGCTTGCAATCGTTATTTCAAGCATTTTTATATTGTATGGCTTGTAATGGCAAGGATTGGATTAGCTACGAATAGAATGAAAAGTTTCAGGTCAATTCCTTCTATTTTCAGCCATACTTTACTCTCCTTTGTATCTAGCAATATTGAAGCCTCATATCGTAACTATCGCAGTAATATTATACATGTTTTTTTATTTCATTTTAATGAGAATAAGAAACGGTTTGTTTAGCCGTTACATCAACCAATTTTTGTATTCTCCGTATGGCTTGCAATCGTTATTTCAAGCAATAAAATGAGAATAGGAAACGGTTAGTCCCTTTTTTATTAGCTTTTTCTAGTACGGTTAGTCCCCTTTTATTAGCTTTTTCTAGTATGGTTAGTCCTCTTATTAGCTTTTTTCTAGCTGGAAACTGCTTTTGATTCAGCTCCATCTTTTGTTTTAGCGTTGAACCTTTTGTTTATCCCTCGGCCTTTTAGTCCATTTATTAGCTTTTTCTAGTGCAGAAAACTTGTAATTCCTTACTATCTGGCATAATTGTCTTGTTTCATCCTGAATATGAAGTTAGTTGCAACAGGTTGCTGGAGGCAGCAAAAATAGTACAGGTTGCCAGGCTAAAGGATTGGTTCATTTTTTTTTTCAAGCCAATAAACTTATTTTTAGTGAAACTATTCATAATTCTGCGACTGGAGAGCAACCAACAAAGAAAGATGGAGATCCGGCATTATGGCGCGTGATCCTCCTAACCCTAGATAAAAGGTGGAAAGCGAGGATAAAGTGCTTTAGTTAAGTGTCATTGCTTATGACGTTATTGCTGTAGCCTCAAGGAGGTTTGGCCATTGCTTCAACCTTCCCGAATTCCTGCAGATTCGGGTCGTTTTCCGCCACCGGAACGTCTTGAAATAATTCCCATATGGTGCGGGAGACTCAATTGATCTAGACTCAGAAGCTGGGATTTGACCCTTTCCATCGATCGGTTGGGCCAAAGCATTTACTGGCTTAAAGGCCTAAGAAAGAATTACTAACTGGTATTTGCGCAATTTTTCCCGTTGCTTTTACGGAACCCCCTTCCTGTATGGTCGAACCATCGCCCATCAGTACTTAGCCAACATTATCAGATTCTAAATTCAAAGCGATGCCTACTGTACCATCTTCAGATTCTACCAATTCTCCAGCCATTACTTTGTTCGAACCATGAATGCGGGCTATTCCATCTCCCACTTAAGGTACAGTGCCAGTATTAACAATTTCCATTTCTGGGGATCGGATGGGTCAAAAACAGCTAATTCGTATAAAGCCATTGAACCCGCAATACTGGCCGGAAACGGCGAGCAGACAGTCTTTGATTCATAGCAGTGCAGCTCTTGACGTACGGGGCTTTCCCTTACTTTGTTTCCGGAGTACAGTAGCTAAAGAGTGCAGTATTTGACTATTTATTAGGCATTTCCTTCGACCGGAAAAGTGGCCATTGGTTCACGATACGAATACTGTTCTAGGGATGTCGCTAATAGTTTCTGCTAGACAGAAGTACTGTTTTGAACGGGCTGGCTCAGCAGCAACTCCTGGTACTGTAGCCGTGGGAACGACGGTTCGGTACTCGTTGCTGTGACTGAGCCTAGGGGTTGTCTTTCATAACAATAGCAAGTTCGTAACTGATAGGTGCAAATAGGGTTGTGTTTATACAAGTTCGACAAAAAAGGAAAAGCAATGAATCCTTTGGTTTCCGGTAGATGGAAGATCTGCATGAGCGATACAAGAATTCTTGTATAATAACAATCGATTAATAAGAACCTATTCGGCCAATCCAAACGGGTTGCGCCATAGCAATCTTTGTTGTAAAAAAAAAATTCGCTCTAAACCCATCAATTGAACTCACCATGGCCCCAGTACCTCTTTGCTTTAGTATAGTTGCCTTTTTTTGTTTTTTAAGTAAGTTAAGAAATCTCCGGCACTCTAATAAGACGTGAAACACCCGATGCCATTTTGACCTCGATGTGTGAAAAGCGCCTTTTTCTGCCATATGTACTGGAAATTACCGGGAGACGTGGTTGGACAGTCCGGATTGTTTTCGCATAACGCTGCGATCACATCACATTGATGACCGTAAATCACCGCTATGAGGCTGAATTCTCTTAATGAAAGTGATGAGGTTTTTGACTTTGATATCCCCTTTCAATTTGCATTCCATGCAATCGGCAAGCGGAGTCATCAATTAAAATGACAAAAATATTTTCACGTTAAGCTGAAAAACTCCATTGTTGGCCAGCACTTCAAGCGCTGCCAAAAAGAACATATCACGGTAAGACTATAACTACAATAAGAAGTCTTTTCAAAAGCAGTGGCTTTGGCCTGTTGGGGTCCCGGTCCTTATCTTCTGACCGGTTAACTCAGTATCCGGAATGTAAGATGATTCGCCTTGCCTAACTTACCTATTACATTTTGCTTCTAATACATGCGGCAGCAAAAGCTAGACAATGTTTAGAACGATAAGTTTATTACTACATTTTGCTTCTAATATAACCGTAATGCGGTAGCAAAAGCTAGACAATGTTTAGAATGACGTGGCTGCAGTCATTCCAAACAATGACTAGCTAGGATTGACGTGGCTGCAGCAGACAGACCTAATTTTGGCTAACAGA
>NW_028229525.1:288344-349695 GCF_053477565.2 Lygodium microphyllum
GCAAGCTTTGAGGTCCATTCGAATTTATGAAGCTTATGTCTTGTTATTTTGGACAGCCTTCGCTATTGGCCGAAGGCTGGCCCAGACAGAACATAAGGTATTTTTACGCAATCATTGCAAAGCTAAGCGCTTTGTAACCCTTGTTTTGCGTAAGATATAGGGTATTTTCCGTTTGAGTTCGTAGACGTTTTTTTGTGGGCGGGATTATTTGTTTGCCCGGGCTATTCTTTGAACTTAAACTTTCCTTTTGCTTTCCGGAAACATAATGTGTTTTTTTTTTGGACAAACTGTCTTGAATATTAGAAACAGGAAAGAAAGGATTCGTTGATTACGTACTTACTTTTAGTACTTTTGCTTTTATTTGGTAGTTTTGTTGCAGGTGCTTTTGGTCGTTTTTCGGGATCTAAAGGAACAGCCATAGCAACCATTATGTGTGTTTCATTTTTTTTTATTTTATTTCTGATTATTTTTTATGAAGTTGCATTAGGAGTCAGTGCTTGTTATGTAAAGATTGCTCCATGGATTTCCCTAGAGATGTTTGATGCTTCTTGGGGCTTCTTTGGCGACCGCGGAATCATCGGATAAATTGCCGGATAGGGAAATGATCTGGACGCTGCCTTTGTTTCGCTGCGAGATGGAATTAGCTTACTTTATGCATAAGATAACTTACCTCGTTAAGACACTATAGCATATCGTAAAAAAAGCCAGCTTATCAGATAAGGTTTGCCTTTGACAGGCGGCTTTTAATTGTGTTTTCGAGACAAAGGTGAGGTGGACAAACTATAGATGAGTAGACAAAGGTTTATGGCCAGCCTTGGCTAAGGCCCTTTGGGCCATGGAAAAATGACATTTTTTGTACATGCACGACAAGAGGGTGCAAACGTTTCAATGAAAAAAGGCCCAAGTTCGTTTAGTAAAGGCAGCACACAGCAAGTGCACCTATGCCTCAATCTCAAGAAAGTATTCGGCGAAACCGGTGAATTACGCATTTGCTTACTAGATGTGTAAGGCAGAAAGCCTATAGTATCTGCCGTGAACCAAAAACCTTACGATGTAAGCGGGGTTTCTTTTGTCATTCAAATGTTTTTATGAGCCTGGCCTAGTAAAATAAGCGTATTAACAGTACTTTGTCTGGCTTGGCAGCTAGTTTTGGGTCCACCACTTGCAGGTAAGCAGAGGACATTTGATTGTTTGGAGAAGAGCCCGCATTCATGCAATGGGTTGTTTTGTCAGGCTTTTTTTTTTTGATAGAGATGGGGACAAAATAAAGAGAGCTACTGGTTTCCCTTATAGACCCCTGTCCAGAAAGGGATGCTCTATTAAAAGAAAAAGGGTCAATGAACGTATCATTTATTTTCTTTTGGGGTTTTGAAAGGCCGGGCACTTGCCTTATTTCCAAGGCAAATTGGTTGGGGTAAGGGCCGGAGCTTTAAGGGGCTTATATTTAATGACTATCCGCTGCACTGCATTGCACGAATAGATAAGCTTTATGCGCAAAAGGTCTGGCAAAACGTTAACCTTATTTGGTTTACAGTAGAAAAGCGTTAAGTTATGTTCCATTTGCTTGGTTTATAAAGGAAGCATAAAAGAAAGTTTAAGATGGCTGTGAGCTAGAAAGGAGGGATATTGAGTAAAGCGTAGACTCTTGTTTGCGCTTTTAGTTGTCTTTCAGGCGGCTTGGACCGGTGAGAGAGAAGGGGCTTAATGGCAGATGCCGTATACTTAAGTGTTTCCGGGCTAGCATTTTGGTGGTTAAGATTTTTTTGTTTAGACATACGATAGTTACCTTTTTTATTATCCGTAATCTTAAGTTGGTGAGCCGTATGATAGGCGACTATCTCATACGGTTTGGAGAGCACTTGATTATGTCATTTGGGTAAATGGTCACATTGTGATATGGGCAATAAATGAAATTTACGATGGAAAAGGCCCAATGAGGTAACTTTTGACTCGGTGTTTGACAATCTAACTGTAGTTATGTTAGTTGTAGTGACATTTGTTAGTAGCTTGGTTCATGTCTATTCCATTTCATATATGTTTGAGGACCCGTATAGCCCTTGATTCATGTGTTATTTATTTATTTTTACCTTTTTTATGTTAATGTTGGTTACCGGAGACAATTTTATTTAATTGTTTTTAGGATGGGAGGGAGTAGGCCTTGCTTTACACTCATTGATTAATTTTTGGTTCACATGACTCTAAGCTAATAAAGCAGCTATCAAAGCTATGCTTGTTAATCGAGTAGGTGATTTTGGATTAGCTCTTGGCATTATCGGTTGTTTTACTTTGTTTTAAATTGTAGATTTTTGTACTATTTTTGCTTGTGCTAGTGTTTTTTCTGAACTTAATCACTATTTTATTGTCTGTAATATGAGATTTCATGCTATAACCGTGATTTGTATCCTATTTTTTATCGGCGCTATTGGAAAATCTGCTTAAATGGGATTACATACTTGGTTACCTGACGCAATGGAGGGTCCTACTCCAGTATCCGCTTTAATTCATGCAGCTACTATGGTAACAGCTGGCGTTTTTATGATGGCGAGGTGTTTTTTTTTATTTGAATATCTACCTGAGGCTTCGATCGTTATTACTTTTATGGGGGCTATGACGTTATTTTTTGCGGCAATCACTGGAATATTGCAAAACGATTTAAAGAGGGTCGTAGCTTATTCAACTTGTAGTCAATTGGGCTATATGATCTTTGCCTGCGGCATTTTTAATTATTCAGTTAGCGTATCTCATTTGATGAATTACGCTTTTTTTAAAGCATTACTTTTCCTGAGCGCAGGTTCAGTCATTCATGCCATGTCAGATGAGTAAGATATGCGTAGGATGGGAGGGCTTGCCATTTTATTACCTTTTACGTATGCTATGATGCTTATAGGGAGTTTATTTTTGATTGGATTCCTTTTTTTAACTGGATTTTATTCTAAAGATGCAATTTTAGAGCCTGCCTACACCAAAAAAGTGCGACTTGATGGACATGTATAGTCTTTCTTTATTTGACTTAAAAGGGACTAGCTATATCGTCTTTAACAATAGACTGCTATTACACTATGCTTTTCTGTAAGGAGAGTATGAAGCGCGGAAAACGATGCGATAAGTATATGATATCGCATGGGATCCTAACGGATTAGCAAGACGGATCAACCATAGTGAACTGTGCGATGACGCTTTTATAAAGTGGCCTCAAGTCTACGAGCTTTAACAAGGTAGGCCTCTGTAGGGATGTGATTTAGGATATAAAGTTTGGTTGCGTGCCCTGCAAAGGATCATTGGAGTATAGCACAGGATTCTTTACAAAGCTAACGTGTCAACAAGGCAACCCCAATGGGCTCTCCTCAGGCAAGCGGGAGGTTTGGTCGTGAGATTAGATAGCGTTCAATGGGCGGAAGACGATACGAAAAGCTATCGGCTTGCCTTCAGGTGGGATAGGCGATAATTTGCTGACTAGCCAGTGTGCTGACTCGAATCTTAGGTAGCGAAACGGGCCGATTATATCAACTACACAAAAATAGAAGTAATTGAAACCACGATCCTCTCGAAGGAGTCAGGACGAAAACGAATAGAGAATCTTCCTTTCATCGCCCAAGCACATTCGCCACTTGAGCCGTATGCGAGGGAACTTGCATGTGCGGTTCTTTGAGGGGGGGAAGCTCGAAAGAGCCCATCCTTCGCGATTATACCATTAGTGGCAATTTTGCCTTTTGGTTAGGAAGTGTTTCTGTTTTCTTTACTCCTCATTATTCTTCTCGTCTCTTTTTTTTGACATTTTTAGCACCGACCAATTCATTTAAGCGAAACATCTTACGATGCCATGACGCACCTATTTTTATGGCCATCCCTTTAATTTTTCTTGCTTTTGGAAGTATTTTCGTAGGATACTTGGCCAAGGTGCGAACTGTTAGCTTATAAGTCAATTTTGTGACAAAGCGGCTATTGCTCATTCAACATGATCTGAGTAAAGTGAACAATGACTGAAGATTGGATGCGGGTGAAATTCCCGCCAATGGCTGAGATGTTCAATTGACTCTTTTCCCTTTGTAGGAGGTCTGGCAGTTTCTGAGTTACAGACAAGCGAAAAAGGGGGAGGAAAAGAGGCCCTGGTGAACCTTCATAAGTGAACAGATGTAAGCTTTGCTGCCCAAAAGTATCCAGTATTAACCACACTGAGGGACAGGCCCGGTGAGCGAAGAGCAGGTTAAAGGGGTACAAGCCGTGTCAATCAATTATTGGCCTTGCATCAAACATCCAATAGGCCATGGACAAAAAAATGGCCACTGCATAAAAAGACGATGTCCAGATGACCACCCCATAAAGCACATTCTGCGCCTACGGGCCACTAAAATTATCCAATATACTCGGAACTGGAATATCCTAATAGGGTTCCTTTACGGTAGGCTGCCAAGCTATAAGCCCTATGGAAGCAGGATTTTTCAATAAGCAGAGCCCTGATATAATATGCTTACCTGGAGACTTAGGATTTTAGTGATTAATGAAGGGAGGCATAGAGAATAAGTAAGTTTTGCACGGAGAATATCTAAACGATATTTTCATTCTCTGGCTTATGACCGAGCAACATGATTGTAAACTTTGATGAAAAATTGACGCCCCTAGCATACCCTTTAATCTAGACGATTCATATAAAATAGAAAGGTAAGACTGTATCAGAACAAGTCACGCTCGGTGACGAAAGAAAAAATACCTTAAATCCCACATTCAAATGGCAAAGCTATAACATCCATTTGTGCCGGTATGGATAGCAAGGCAGACGAAGCAATCATTTTGCTTGGCTTCTTCGATCTTCATTCATATCGCTAACCACTGGACAGTTGAATTTTATGCACAGAATTGCTCAGGCAAAGGTCTGATTGGGCAATAAAGAGTTCCCGGTTACATACTATATATGAGGAAAGTTATTTAGGTAATAGGAAAAGGTTTCTTTGCCCATTGTAAAGTTTACAAAGTAAATTTCAGTTGGCAAAAAGGACAACTTATAGGCTCAGGCCATGTCAAACGGAACTAATTTTGATTATTTTCCATCGATTTTGCCTCCACAACTCATTTTCTCGCTCTAGTATAAGGCACGTTGTCGTATTTTAGCGGATTTTGTTTTTATCCGCCTACTTATTTTGCGGTAGTTTTTAAGTTTAATTAGAATAGACGATATTATGGCCAAGAAATGGAATCTTTGATGGAAACCAATGAAATAGGCACTTCATCTATAATGTAATCCCTTCATAGCTGCTGGCCGACAGAGTGGAGACAGCTTAAGAAAGTAGTCACTGTAAGCAAGTCGATTTCAAACAGACAGTTTTGACACAAATAAGATTTAGCAACCACCACGTTGTACTTCATAGATCAAGAGGGTCACAGAACAGATCTAGGCATCCTTACTCAATAAAAATGCCAAAATCTGGTCGGATTACGGAATTGGACTCCTAAGGAAATACAAAGTTGGCTAAGATTTTCATATATGGTCCATCGTGTCCGGATGGACCTCAAGCAAGCAAACAAGAAGGTTACTTTGCGTTGTTATTTTTGAAGAAAATTTAATGGAATGGAAAAAACTTAATTTATTAAGCGACAGCTAATAAAATAATAAGCAAACACTTCTAATGTGACAGCACGTTTCAAAGACTAGACCATAAACTTTGCCATATGGGAGCTCCGGACATAAATTTACTGACAGCATTCAATGTAAGGTTGCATTTGAAAGGATCAGGCTCAGCAAGTATTTCCTTAAGTGCCAAATCAGAAAGGCACGGTGGAAATTCCATAATTTCTAAACAATAACCCGGCTTGCATGAGCGTCTAACCCAGTTAACTTGTCAAATGGCTAGCTAAAGATGGAACAGGAGCTTTACCAAGCATAGAGCTTATTTTTTTTTCAGATCAATAGAACTACAAGCAAAGAAAAAAAGACTTTATAAGCAAAGGCAGCTGGCTTAGCCTTATTTCGGATAGGAATTCTTTAAACAATCCGGATCTATATTTCACTATATATATACCTTTTAATACATTTATTTGAAATTGTTTAGAAATAAAAAGAAGATATCAACTTTAACTCCTATATAAGCACGGCTATGCTAAATACACGCAATTTTTGATATTTTAGCTTATATAGATATAAAATTTATTTAATCTAAGAGAAGCCGTATGAGGCGTAAGCTGCATGTACGGTTTTGAAGCCGAGCCTTTCCGGCAGCAATGGGGCGGCTCAGGAAGCGATATGATGATTGGTTTAGGTAGGGCGGCCATAGGCTCACCTATAGGAATACTGATTGTGAAACCGCAATTCACATGCGAGGCATAAGACTTACTTGATTACTTGGAAACAAAGACGAGAAACCTAGCATGTCACAAAAGCGAGGCTCAAAGGATATTTGCTAGCCCTATTTAAGGATAAGAGCCTGCCCTGACAAGCCTTGCAAGCTTCTTAATGTGAAACAAGATGGGACAAAATATATCTATTTTCCATACCAAACTACCAACCCCCGCAATTAATTAAAGGAAAATACCAAGGAAGCGTGCAAACGTACATTTTCATATCCTTTGCCTTACTCTGCTGCCTAGAGGACAGGCCAGGCATAAAGTGACCCCGACTTCGCCTTAGCATAGGGACAGATTATCCGTCTAGCGAAGGGAGACCTCAAGGGTAGCTATTGTAAAACATTATGATCTATAGGTGACAACGGCGAGACTTAATAGGGGAGGGCAACCCAATGATTGGGAGTCGGAGGATCCATAGTACCTGTTACCTCGTATTCATCTTACAAAACGCTGACTAACGGGAAAGGGATCTATACATCTGCGAGACGGTATCAGGTCTCATAAGAAACCTTTGATGATATGTCCAGTTTCAATAAAGCAGAGAAAAAGCCAATATAAAGTAGCCAGGACTAAAAATATAACCAGATTAAAGTATGTCGTCGTTAGCAAAAATCATGAAAAAATACCTTAAGGCCTCTTATAGAAATATGGCTAATAGCCTATAGCGGGTTCAGATCGATAACAAACTGTGATAACAGAATTGCAGCGTCTTTATCACAAGTTATAAATGCACGTAATGTTGGCCTATTTTACGGTATATATTTGAACAGAAAAAAAGAATCACTGCCTTATTGACTGCTAAAGGAGTCAAAACAGATTGCCATAAGAAATGGTTATCAGGATGCTCCCAAACTTAATGCACAAGCTAATAAGGGCAGTGATGCTTTTTATGTTTCAGATCATGAGTGCACAGGTTCATTAATAATATTTAGGCCTTAAGTTGAAGGCTATAAGGCTAAGAATGGGGTCATAAGCTTCGATTGGCATTGGAAACAAAAATGAATTTTATATGCTATTTAATTTGAAACTGAAACCCAAAAAAAACTAATAAGACAACGGCCAAAAACACTTCGCTCCGCAAATAAGCCAGCGAAGTGCGAAGATGGGGCAAAAGCTTAAAGGCCTGATAAGCTAAAAAAAGTGCAGAACACAGCAAGCAAGCGCTTCTTTACTTCATTGCAAGCAAAAAGCGGATAAAAAAGAAAGTATGACGCTTTGCTTCTTTTCCATTTAAGAGCCCCTTCTTTTCTGATCAAACGGCGTCTGCTCTTAGCAATAAATAGCCTATGTGTCTCATAGCGGCCATAGGCTAATGTCGGCTAGAGAAGCCAGTCTTAATTGGGTGTCGACATGGGGTCTCTTTTCAACGAAAAGAGCCAAATGGCTAGCCGTCAAAAACTGAACACTGCACCAAAATAATAATAAAGGCTAATTAAGCAGCTAATCCTAGAAAATATTGCAAGATATCTTAATATAGCCTTTTGAAATCTTCATGTCTTACTTGGCTACGCTTTGCATAAGAGGCTAAAGACCTATTAACAATAGCTTCTGTGCGCAGTAGTTATTAGCTTCATAAGTGAGCCTTTAGGACGTTATTAGATTTCAGGGATCCGGACCAAGAGCAGGCCTCATTGCGTATGAAATGCTATATGGACATTCGGAAGGGAAGCGAGGTTTTAATGATACAATTGCGTCTAAGTTTCAAAAGCAGAGGATTTTCATGGAGCAAGCAGGGTGCGTGAGCTGCGCAATAGTTGACGACTATTTGACACGGTTCGAAGGGCACTTCGGTAAGCTTGGCATGGGTTTACGTTTTGACCCCTACCTGATTTTTGGGCTAATTCCCCTTTAATACTGCCCCGAAATGAGATTCTTGCCGAATCTGAGTTTGCCACTTTAACCACTATCAAACTAATCCCTATTCTGTTCAGTGCTTTAGGGGCTTTTATGGCATATCATGTAAATATTCCTGTGAATACATTTCCCTTTTTTGTTAGAATTAGTACTTTTGGTAATGGACTTTATCGCTTTTTAAACAGACGCCGGTTTTTTGATAAAATATTTAATGATTTCATTGTAGGATCGTTTTTGTGTTTTGGATACGAAATCTCATTTAAAGCATTAGACAGGGGTGCTATCGAAGTACTAGGTCCCCATGGGATTTCGTATACGTTCCGGAAACTAGCCAAGCAAATAAGTGAACTTTAAAGTGGATTTGTTGCGCGAAGAACACGTTATAACTCGTTAGCCTCAAGTTCCATAGTGAGTAAACAATAGATCTGACTTCACGAGTCCTTTGGACGGCCTAGGGGTGTGAAGACTGGAGTCAGCACAGTGCTGACCATAAGCTATATTAATGAGTTCTGACATAGGGGTTCTTCTATCCACGAGGCATGTCAAAATGGATAGAGGCATGGTGAGCATATCTGACCAAGGCTAGGGCATGTCAAGTTTCGCTAAAGCGGGGGAAATGGCAGCTCTCTGCCCTCTCTTGAAGATATATAGCTACATTGCTGTGGCCGATCAGAAGTCTGGAAAGCAAAATGGTCAGAGCACGGGAAAATGACGATTTCGGCAAGAGCCATACATAATAACAATTAGTGTCTTTAAGGCTCTGGGATCTCCCGTAAACCGCCGTATAATACAGGGCAAATATTGGGAGAAGCAGTGATAAAAATTATTTACAAAGCGCTGCGGAAAGCCGGATGAAAGGGAACCTTCATGTCCAGTTCGAAGGGCGATGATATCTCAACCCTACTACCATTACGCTTTTGTTATGTTATCTGGACTAATTTTATTTGTGACTGTAAATGGTATGTGGGATTTTTTATCCTTTTGGGTGGATAATTGACTTTATTTTACCTTTATTGTTTGTAGTTTTTTTGTATGAAATGGTACGAACTAACATTAAGAGGAGGTCCGATCCCTCCACTCCAGTTTCCTATAAGTTCTATCTGTAATAAATAATGCGTAGAGAACCATGATTGTTGTCTCAAGGGCTGCCATTCATGTTTCTTTGGCTACACTGCGATTTTGATAGTTTTAGGTATGATTGTAATTTTTATTATTATAATGATTTTGTATTGGTTATTTTAATGTGTTAAATGTATAATTGACCCAAGAATAAAAGTATTGACAGGGGTCTGAAGCCTGCTATGGCAAAAACGGATTATTATCCATCTATTTGTGTGAAACCATTTGGTGTCCAAGGTCTTACTCTTTAGTAGGTTGAGTCTCACCTGGACTCCCACCGCGAAGATCTTCAAATGTCTTTTCTCTTTTGGAACGGGTTCAGACTACCATTACGGAGATTCCCCGAAGATTTTGTCAGCATTTGGTAATCAAATCGAGAAACCCACGGACATTTTGAGTCAGATGAATGAAATGCAAGATTTTCTCTTTTCTATTTCTAGACTTTGATCTTTCTCTATTCCTAGAGAAATGATGAGTAGATAGTCCTAGGAGAAGGAAGAGGAAACGGATACTCGATGCCTAACGAGTAAATATGATTTTTTGAGGTACTTCAAAATTACTTTGATCTGTTCTATTCAATCATATGGAAAGCTGCATCCGACGAAAGCCGTACGTGCAGTTTGGAGGGAGATCTCCAACTAGCCGGAAGATCCACCCTACAATATGGAGTCAAAAAGCCAAAATAAAGTCTTAAGTAAAAGACAATTGGGATAGGAGACGAAAGACACATCTGCAAACTCATGTTACATTGGAGCGTCGTAGCGAACAAAAAGAGAACCATGGAATCGGATCCGATTTATCGGAATCGATTGGTAAACATGCTGGTTGATCGAATCATGAAGGATGGAAAAAAATCATTGGCTTATCAGATTCTTTATCAGGCTATGAGGCAAATTAGGCGAGAGACCAATAGAAATCCACTGTCTGTTCTACGACAAGCCGTACGTGAGGTGACTCCCGATGTTGTAACGAAATCCAAACGTGTGGGTGGATCGACTTATCGGATTCCCGTTGAAGTCGTACCTGCAGAAGGAAAAGCTTTGGCTATTAGATGGTTATTGATTGCGTGTCGAAAACGTTCAGGTCGAAGTATGGCTTTAAGATTGAGTGATGAATCAATGGATGCTGCCAGAAATTCTGGTAGTGCGGTACGAAAGAGAGAAGAAATTCATAGGATGGCAGAAGCTTTTGCTCATTTCCTAACGTCTCAGATTTGTTTCAATCCACGAAGAAAAAGGTAGAAATAGCCCTGTAGCTACCGAGGAAAGCAGGTACGCAAACAAGGCCGTTTAGCCATAGCAGTATTATACTGTAGAACACTCGCACTATCCGAGGTAATAGATATGTAAATAAACCCGCAACGCAGTGTTACACTGTAAAGCTCTCGTATTATCCGAGGTAATAGATATGTAAACAAGGCCGCTTAGCCATAGCAGTTACTGTAGGAGCTCTTGTGCTATCCGAGATAATAGATATGCAAACGGGATGACCTCTCGTATAATAATTATAATCACTTTATTATGAACCAAAAGTTTTCTTTTTTTAGTTGCTTAGGCAACGCCCAACTTTCTTAGAAATAAGAAAAATTCTTTATGATAGGCATGGTAAGAATAGAATGTTAAGTTTAGGATTAAGCATCTCCAGTATTCATATGTTATTAAAGTTATGTTGTCTAATTGTCTATAATAGAATGTTAAGTTTTGGAAGAATAATTGTTTATGATTGGCATGGCAGGAATAGAACGTTGAGTTTTGGATTAAGCATTCCCAGTATTCATATGTTATTAAAGTTATGTTGTCTAGTTGTCTTTCTTTTGTGTTCTAATTTAATAGCCAAACCCAAGAAAACTTATAAGTCTTTATCTATAGTCAGTCCTCGTATCTGTATTTCTTGTCAAAATAGTGCTACTAAAACAGTCTTAAGTAGTTTCTTTAGCCATCAACCAACTTTTAGATGCAGGAGTTGATCCCAAAGAGATACCTCTTCCTCACGAACTTATTCTTAATCGTGATCTTATGGCTCAAATATATCCCAGTTTTGCAAAGGGATTGACTCCCTTTTTTGCACTCGACTGGTCAGAATACTCAGATTTTCTAACTTTTCGGGGAGGATTAAATCCAGTCACGGGGGGATTATGGTTGACTGATACGGCGCATCACCACCTAGCCATTGCTGTTCTTTTCCTGGTAGCTGGTCACATGTATAGAACCAATTGGGGTATCGGACACGCAACGAAAGAAATTCTTGAAGCCCACAAGGGTCCTTTTACTGGTGAAGGTAACAAAGGTCTTTACAAAATTTTGACTACCTCGTGGCACGCCCAATTAGCGATCAATCTCGCCATGCTGGGATCCCTAACGATTATAGTGGCTCATCATATGTATGCCATGCCCCCTTATCCATACCTAGCTACTGATTATGCCACGCAATTATCCCTGTTTACGCATCACATGTGGATAGGTGGTTTCTTAATAGTCGGTGCAGCCGCACACGCAGCCATTTGCTTGGTAAGGGACTATGATTCGACTAGTCAATATAATAATTTATTAGATCGTGTCATTCGGCACCGTGACGCTATAATCTCACACCTCAACTGGGTATGCATATTCCTGGGTTTTCACAGTTTTGGTCTGTATATTCATAACGATACAATGAGCGCCTTGGGTCGTCCCCAAGATATGTTCTCCGATACTGCTATTCAGTTACAACCCATATTTGCCCAATGGATACAAAACACTCATGCTTCTGCTCCTGGTTCAACCGCACCTAATGCTACTGAGGGTACCAGCCTAACTTGGGGTGGTGGCGAACTGGTAGCGGTGGGTGGTAAAGTTGCTCTATCACCCATTCCATTGGGTACAGCAGATTTTTTGGTGCACCACATCCATGCATTTACTATTCACGTTACTGTATTAATTCTATTGAAGGGTGTTTTGTTTGCCCGAAGTTCCCGCCTAATACCCGATAAAGCAAATCTTGGTTTCCGCTTTCCCTGTGATGGACCGGGTAGGGGAGGTACCTGCCAGGTGTCCGCATGGGATCATGTTTTCCTGGGATTATTCTGGATGTATAACTCCATTTCTGTTGTGATATTCCACTTTAGTTGGAAAATGCAATCTGATGTTTGGGGTAATGTAAGTGAGCAGGGAGTAGTTAACCATATAACCGGGGGAAACTTCGCCCAGAGTTCGACAACAATTAATGGATGGTTGCGCGATTTCCTATGGGCACAAGCTTCCCAAGTTATTCAATCATACGGTTCTTCTCTCTCAGCATATGGTCTATTATTTTTAGGAGCCCATTTTGTTTGGGCCTTTAGCTTAATGTTTCTATTCAGCGGTCGTGGATACTGGCAAGAACTCATTGAATCAATTGTTTGGGCCCATAACAAATTGAGGGTCGCTCCTGTCACACAGCCTAGGGCCTTGAGTATTGTACAAGGACGCGCTGTAGGGGTGGCTCATTACCTCCTGGGTGGAATTGCTACAACATGGGCATTCTTCCTAGCGAGAATCATTGCAGTGGGATAATGGCTAGGAGGATTCGAGAAACACTATGGCATCAAGATTTCCAAAGTTCAGCCAGGGTCTGTCCCAAGACCCAACTACTCGTCGTATCTGGTTCGGTATAGCCACTGCGCATGACTTCGAGAGTCACGATGATATTACCGAGGAAAGACTCTACCAAAAAATATTTGCTTCTCATTTTGGTCAGTTAGCTATAATTTTTCTTTGGACCTCAGGAAATTTATTCCACGTGGCTTGGCAGGGTAATTTTGAAGCGTGGGTGCAAGACCCATTACATGTAAGACCAATTGCTCATGCTATTTGGGATCCACACTTCGGTCAACCAGCTGTAGAAGCTTATACCCGAGGAGGAGCCACGGGTCCGGTAAATATCGCTTATTCTGGCGTATACCAGTGGTGGTATACTATCGGTTTACGCGACAATCAAGATCTTTATAACGGAGCTATTTTCTTACTAGCCGTTTCCGCTTTGTTTCTATCAGCGGGTCGATTGCACTTACAACCTAAATGGAAACCAAACCTTTCCTGGTTCAAAAATGCTGAGTCTCGCCTCAATCATCATTTATCGGGGCTTTTCGGTGTAAGCTCCTTGGCTTGGGCGGGACACTTAATTCATGTAGCTATTCCCGAATCCAGAGGCGGACACGTAAGATGGGCGAATTTACTCACTGCATCTCCGCATCCCCAAGGGTTAGGACCATTCTTTTCAGGTCAGTGGAGTATTTACGCACAGAATCCAGATTCCAACGATCATTTATTTAATGGTGCTCAAGGAGCAGGAACCGCTATTCTAACGTTTCTGGGAGGATTTCATCCACAGACTCAGAGTCTATGGCTGACCGATATTGCTCATCACCACCTAGCTATTGCTGTTGTGTTTATCATAGCTGGACACATGTACAGAACAAACTTTGGGATTGGACATAGCATAAAGGAGATCCTGGAGTCACATCTTCCGCCAGGGGGCAGATTGGGACGTGGACATAAAGGACTTTATGATACAGTCAACAATTCACGTAATTTTAAGCATCCAATTCCCACTTCCCGTTGGTGAAACTACCGATAAGAAAATTGCTATACAATCGATCCTATTTTAAGAAGAATGTACGTGGATTTTTTATCTCAAAAGAAAGCGTACGTCGAGTCAATTCTATTTTTGGAATAGCAAAGGAGATGTCTCCCTGTACAATATGGATTCAAGATATTCATGAATTGAGTGTTCATGGTTCGTATCACAAATTAGAAGCTGATCCCAGATTTTTACTTTGCCTAGTATTGAGGAATATTCATAATGAGAACAGGGATTCTCGCATTTGTAACAATCTTGTCATGGCTTCGACTCACATACCTGCAAAGATAGATCCAGCTTTGATAGCCCCAAATCGGTTAAACCAATTGATAAATCTTCGTAAACCTAATAGTTTTCAGCGTCAGAAAGAATTGTCGATTCTATCATGTGTCAAAGGATTTAACATACAGGCTGATCCATCTTTTCTTAAAGGAACCGGGTTTGGAACTACGGGTTATAGTAAACGAGATTTATTCTTTCTTGCTCATGAAGCGTTATTAATCAGTACTTATAGAAGAGAAAAAATTGTATGTAGTAATGCAATTCTATTTGCTTTACATAGACAACGCGTGGTTGCGACTTATCTGGATAATGCAATTTCATCCGGTTCGGAGTACAAAATATTTTTTCATAGGATAGGAAAAGCTATTCCTTAAAAGAGTTTGGATTGGCCAAAAGAATAGGTTCTTATTAATCGATTGTTATTATACAAGAATTCTTGTATCGCTCATGCAGATCTTCCATCTACCGGAAACCAAAGGATTCATTGCTTTTCCTTTTTTGTCGAACTTGTATAAACACAACCCTATTTGCACCTATCAGTTACGAACTTGCTATTGTTATGAAAGACAACCCCTAGGCTCAGTCACAGCAACGAGTACCGAACCGTCGTTCCCACGGCTACAGTACCAGGAGTTGCTGCTGAGCCAGCCCGTTCAAAACAGTACTTCTGTCTAGCAGAAACTATTAGCGACATCCCTAGAACAGTATTCGTATCGTGAACCAATGGCCACTTTTCCGGTCGAAGGAAATGCCTAATAAATAGTCAAATACTGCACTCTTTAGCTACTGTACTCCGGAAACAAAGTAAGGGAAAGCCCCGTACGTCAAGAGCTGCACTGCTATGAATCAAAGACTGTCTGCTCGCCGTTTCCGGCCAGTATTGCGGGTTCAATGGCTTTATACGAATTAGCTGTTTTTGACCCATCCGATCCCCAGAAATGGAAATTGTTAATACTGGCACTGTACCTTAAGTGGGAGATGGAATAGCCCGCATTCATGGTTCGAACAAAGTAATGGCTGGAGAATTGGTAGAATCTGAAGATGGTACAGTAGGCATCGCTTTGAATTTAGAATCTGATAATGTTGGCTAAGTACTGATGGGCGATGGTTCGACCATACAGGAAGGGGGTTCCGTAAAAGCAACGGGAAAAATTGCGCAAATACCAGTTAGTAATTCTTTCTTAGGCCTTTAAGCCAGTAAATGCTTTGGCCCAACCGATCGATGGAAAGGGTCAAATCCCAGCTTCTGAGTCTAGATCAATTGAGTCTCCCGCACCATATGGGAATTATTTCAAGACGTTCCGGTGGCGGAAAACGACCCGAATCTGCAGGAATTCGGGAAGGTTGAAGCAATGGCCAAACCTCCTTGAGGCTACAGCAATAACGTCATAAGCAATGACACTTAACTAAAGCACTTTATCCTCGCTTTCCACCTTTTATCTAGGGTTAGGAGGATCACGCGCCATAATGCCGGATCTCCATCTTTCTTTGTTGGTTGCTCTCCAGTCGCAGAATTATGAATAGTTTCACTAAAAATAAGTTTATTGGCTTGAAAAAAAAAATGAACCAATCCTTTAGCCTGGCAACCTGTACTATTTTTGCTGCCTCCAGCAACCTGTTGCAACTAACTTCATATTCAGGATGAAACAAGACAATTATGCCAGATAGTAAGGAATTACAAGTTTTCTGCACTAGAAAAAGCTAATAAATGGACTCGACCCATTATATATTTTTCCAGTAGTCATTTTAGGGACGTTTGCATGTACTGTGGGTCTTGCGGTTCCGGAACCATCAATGATTGGTGAACCAGCAAATCCTTTTGCGACTCCATTGGAAATATTACCCGAATGGTACTTTTTCCCTGTCTTTCAAATACTTCGTACAGTTCCCAATAAATTATTGGGGGTCCTCTTAATGGCGTCCGTACCGGCGGGCTCGTTGACCGTTCCTTTCATAGAAAATGTAAATAGGTTCCAAAATCCGTTTCGACGCCCTAAAATCTTAACCACGAAGGCACCCGCTTGCCCAAAATAAAATGAATTAGCCGGATTGCTGCTTTATGACACTTGCTAGACCTATAAAAAATGTTATGATCTCCAGACCTATAAAAAATATTATGATCGCAGAAAACAAACATAATCAATGCGATATAGCCAGTCTTTGCTATGGCATGCGATAAGCCATATTCGCGATCAGCTGCATTGTCTGGCCTGGCAAAGCAATATGCAGCGATGGCAAGCGATTGGCGCGTAGGCCTTTTAGATAGAAAGTAACGAAAACATGCAGAGACAGGAATCAGCCAAAGAGTGCGGGAGATTGATTGCAATACTTATCAGTCAAATAGTTAGAAAGTTGGCCTGCTATGATTTAACGGTGCTAACCAAGTGGAAGAGCCGTCACTCTTAGGATAAGAGTGACTCTGTGGGATAACAAGCTGATCAAAACATCTTAGGGAAGGTTTAGCACCTCGATGCTGAAAGCCATAATCAATGCGCTAATGCCTTTTAGTTAGCGTGCTATGATAATATATATTTATTAATCTGGTTGTTTTTTTTTACCATTATCTTTGTCCCTGCAATCATGATCATTAACCGGATTATGCGGTTTCTTTTGTTTGCATTTCTTATAGCTATTATTTGAATTAGTATCTTGGAGTGAATTGCAAGTTTGTTGCTTAAATTGGCTTTTATCTAAAGCTTTTATTTTTTCAGCAAATATTCTTTGGTGGTTAAAGTATTTTGTAAAGTTAAGAAAGATCCGTAACCATATTTCTTTTTCAATAATGCAAATGCAAAAACGGGCTCAATAAGAATCTGTTTTTCTGGAGTTCCAAAGGCTAGCATGACATCGTTATGTACGTAAAGACCTAGAGTGTGGAAACCTAGAAATAAGCTAGCCCAACTTAAATGGGATATTATTGCTTCTTTATGCTCCAACATTCTTGACAATACATTGTCTTTGTTTTGTTCCGGATCATAATCCCTAATGAAGAATATGGCCCCTACCATGATAAACCCAGCAATATATTGGTGATGGGTATAAAGTGGGTGGTAAAATCTTGTGCTATAAAAGCATAAGCAGGTAAGGCGAATCCAAACAGCAAACAAAGCACAACTATGATTCGTTTATAGGATTTGAACCCGGTTCGAAGCCATTCCTTTGACACCTTAAACTGGCAAATTCTACCGTTTCCACTGCTTAAGTTTTGTTCAATCCATAAACACGTGCAGTTCCATCCCCGACCGTTATCACTCAACCGGTCTCATCCACTGACAATTTAGTATAATAGTCGGTAATTCTTCTTTCCAGGATGGTTATTTTGTTGTTCTAGCTTTAAACAATCTCATTTTTTCTTTGATTTGCGTTTCTCTCTTCTTCAATGCCATAAACGTTCAAGAGCTAATGCATATTGAGCAATTCTTCCTGCATGTCCACTGACTTGTAGCCGGAACATTTCATCATAAAAGGCCTCTATTCAGGGCTTTCCTCCCGGCAAGGCATGTTTGTTATTCCATTTATGACTCGCATTGGAGTAACGAAGTCATGGGGCGGTTGAAGCTTTACCGGAGATACCGTAACTGATGCAGGTATCTGGAGTTACGAGGTGTAGCTATCATACTATCTGGCTTGTTGTTTCTTGCTGTTATCTGGCACTGGGTGTATTGGGACCTGGATCTGTTTCGCGATGGTCGCACGCTTGTGGGGCGAAAGAGGACTCCTTTTCCCGCCTGTAGGTTCTTATGGCCCTTCAGACTTCAATAAAGGAACAGAGTCGTAGCTTTCTGATTCACCCCTAGCCACTTAAGTACTCCCGGATACTTAACGCTAACGCTACAGCACTGCACGGGTCGATACGCGCAGCGCTTAGTATCCATTGTTTACGGCTAGGACTACTGGGGTATCTAATCCCATTCGCTCCCCTAGCTTTCGTCTCTCAGTGTCAGAAAAATAAGAAAATGAACGCTTTAAATAATCTCGTTTCCTTTCTCTTCCGTCGAATCCCTTTCCTTGGTGCTTTACACTGGCAGGCAGCATTCATGGCAGTTCTTTTCTATGCTAACTGAATAATTAAGAATGCCGCGAGCAGGGATCATATGGCCTGATTAACTACGAATTAGATAAGCTACGACAATGGCAAATTGAAATAGAAGCTTAAACAGTCATATGGACAGTCATAAAGCATGCCATGCCACTAGTCTTATATTACACAATGTAAATAAATTGAATTCTCATAGCAATTAGCCATCAGCTTCAGATTGTCACGGTTGCTACGTGTTTTTGCCCACCAAAAGAGATTCGAACTCTTAACCATCAGCAGGTGCTCTCCTTATTAAGCTATTGGTGTGGGTGGAAGGATCTCCTTGGCAATGGGAAGGGGTCCTCCCTTGAGCTACAGCATCGCTACAAATAAGGACTGTGGTAACAGTAGGCCATTCCATCTATGGCTTCAATGGTTTCCCGGCGCATGATAACGTACATTCTCACTAAGTTGGTTATTTGGTGTAACCATTAGTGCAGTATTGAAATCATTTAGTTTGCACGTTAAATCTATAACGCAAAATTCTACGGTCCCTCGGGCTTAGATTTACTCTCCGCAGTTTCATAGGTGTAAGCCTAGTTATGAGATAGAGTATTCTCGTATATAAAGAAAGATTTTGTTTTTGTGCCTCTACCCAATTATTAGAAATGATGGGGTCTAATAATTGAAAAAAGGTAGACAACCCTATCCTCGAAAAAGAAATTATCAAATATTTCAGTTTCCCAAGGAATCATTATAGGACTTATATCAAAGGCTAAAGAAAATATGGTCAACCATATTTTGCATATACTGCCAATCTAGCATACTAATTGGAAACAAATCTGTAGGTGATAGCTGGTTTCGTTATTTTATTGATGTAGCAATTCTTTGGCAGACGTAAGCCAGATCTTTTTGTACTTCTTCACCTAATTGCTTTTACTCTTTGATAGTCTCAAGTATATGTGGTTCGATTCTTTCGGGGAGCTCTTTCTCATACTAAGCAATCTATGTCAAAGGGATCTAGTCCAAAAACCCATTGACCGCCGCAAAGATGACCACGATTTGTCATTCGATAGAAATCGGGGAATATTATGGTTATTTAAGCACCTCGGTAGGCCTAGCGCCACAATATGGCAAATACTGGGTAGCAGGATCAAGGTCTGACCCAAATTACGCAAAAGCGGCAACTTCACGATGTTGTGCCAGCTCCAATTTCAGGGTTCCACAAAGTGCTTTCATCGCTTTCGGCTAAGCAGCAGACCCAACGCGACTAACAAATAATCCTACGTTAATGACAAGCCGAACCCCGCGATAGAAGAGTTCAGTTTCCAAAAAAGTTTGTCCATCTGTAATAAAAATGACATTGGTAGGAATGTGAACAAAGACATCTCCAGCTTATGTTTCAATGACAAGTAAGGCAATTAAGCTACCCGCACCAGTCTAGTCTAACCTTTTGGCGGCTCTTTCCGATGAACGCAAATATGGATAAAAGACATCTCCAGGGAAAACCTCACGACCTGGTGGTCAGCGTGGCAATAATAACATTTATCAATATGCCACTAATTACTTACTGAGATCATCGTAAATGATTAATGCGTACATTCCATGATCTCTAAAATATTCTCCCATAGCACAACCGGAATATAGTGCCAGAAATTACGGAGGAGCAGGGTCCAAAACAATAACTGCCACAACGATAAAATATTCCAAAGCACCAGCTTCCGACAGAATCTTAACCAATTATGCCACGGTTGAACGTTTTTATCCAATCGCTACATACACACAAAACAATTTTTCACTATCGCAAGTGCTCTGTGTGTTGATTGCTTTTTAATTCAAGATGGTATCAATGGCTATAGCAGTCTTTCCAGTCTATCAGTCGCCGATTATCAATTCTCATTAACCACGACCTATAGGAACCAAGCTATCTACTGCTTTTAACCCCGTTTACATAGGTTCATGGACGGATTTACGTGCAATAATGCCAGAGGCTTTAACTTCCACACGTCTTCATTCCACTGCACTCAAGGATAGAGTCAAGCTTCTGCCAAAAAAAGTGGTCGTAACCGTGCTCTTTAAACCATGCAAAATAGTTGCCTATTACATGGCTTTCTAACCTAACTTTATTGAAATTTTATTTTATCTGCAAGCTGGCCGCAAAAGAAAACTCCTCTCGTCCGGCCTCTAGCCGGGAACTTACTTTGTGTTTTTTCAGAGTCCATCGTAAATCGCTAGAAAGTATAGTCAGGCAAAACCCTTTGTTATTATTCTCCATCGAAGAGCATAACAAATGCATAGGCTCCTTTCCTTATACCTGGCCTTTATCAAGTGCCTTTCTATTGCTAGATTTTCGACAGGTAATATGGGCCCTCTGACCTCTATTCAGGGCTTTCCTCCCCTTAAAGATCTCGCCATTGTTATCTATAGGTAGTTGGGATCCTAGTAATAAAGGGTTCAACTTCACCTCAAGATGTTATTCAGTCCCCTTTGCTCAATACGGTAATAAAGCATTCATTTTTTGCAGGCTCCAAAAGATGTCAATCTATTCCATCAAGTCTGCTACAAGCAAAAGACATATCTGTGTTTATCTGACAGGACATGGTCTCTTGGAAAAGACTCCAATTCGCTGGCTTTTGCCCTCATCTCGTGGCAAACTAGCAAGCTTGCATGATGATCTTTATCCATCCGGCTTCAATCGTGCTGCTCTTGCGACATGCTATGGTTCCGATTTTCCTTGGTGGGTTTTGGTGAGTCTTATGTTTGTATACAATGCCAGCTTCGCATTTATTAACTATAGATAACTTAAAGGCCGCCCCACCTAAACCATCAATAAGTACTCCTAGCGCATCTACTACGCAACCTGGCATAGCCTTTCCTACGGGAACATCAACAATGGATCCGGTACGCTTAACCGTATCTCCTTCTTTAATGGCAGTATCACTACCAAATATGACAATTCCAACACTTTCATTTTCGGAATTCAAAGCCATTCCTTTGACACCGCTGGCAAATTCTACCATTTCTCCTGCTTAAGTCTTGTTCAATCCATAAACACGTGCAATTCCATCCCCGACCGATATCACTCAACCGGTCTCATCTACTGGCAATTTAGTGTAATAGTCGGTAACTCTTCCTTCCGGGATCGTAGATGGTTATTCCGTTGTTCTAGCTTTAGATAATCTCATACTTTCGGCTAGTCTCTAAAAAGCTAATAATTAGGATAGTCTATTATATTGATGGCAATTCCAAACGTTTATCAAGAGTGGGTGTGAACCAAAGAATTCTTTGAAGGTTATTATTAACGGGGCAGACGTTACTAATTCTCTGGGAGGTACTAAATGTTTACGCCTAACGGCTTTACGAACATTTTGTCGAATAGAACTCTCCAAACGATTCAAAGCTAATTTGAATTGTTTTTGTAAAAGATCCGCTATAGATTGAACGCGTTGATTTTTCAAATGGTCTATATTGTCAAGACTGCCTGTTCTGTAACTTATTTCAATTAAGTGATCTGCAGTCGCTAGCACATCTTGAGGTAGTAAAAAATGTTCCGTCTGGGGTACATCAAGATTAAGTCTGACGTTTGGATTCCGTCGACCGAGTTGTCCCAATTTGCACTTTTGTTGAAAAAATTTTTTCCATAATTCCTTAAATATCGATTCTGAAAAGACGAGATCGACGTCTGCATTAGGGTACAAATGCTTGTAAAGCTCCACTAAAGCGTCTTCTGATGATTAGATGGTTCCTTTCTGTTTATCTAAGAGGTTCATAAAAATCTTGAGGCATTTCGTAAAATACTTCCTTCGTTTAATCCCATAGCTAAAGGTAAAATCAAGATGGACACTTTTCGTTTTCTACTGATACGAACCCATGTTCTATCCCTTTTGTCTATCCCCAGTTTGAATCTTCCCCCCCCCATCTGAAATTATAGTGCTAGTATACGCGGAAACTCCTTTATGGTCTAATTCGCGGTTATAATGGATACCGGGACTCCTTAGTACTTAGTTGATAAGGACCCTCGCGATTCCATTGATTACAAACGTTCCTTCGGGATTCATCCAAGGAATGGATCCGAGACATACAATTTATTTCTGTATTGATTTGTTCCTCTTCCAGATCGATTGAGCCGGTACATATAGATCAGATAAATATGTGATACATTGATATACAGCATCTCTTTCTTTAATTGTAGGTTTTGATCACTGGTACTGCCCGGTAAGTAATCAAAATTTCACTTCCTTATTTGCATCTTCGATTTTCGGAAAATTGTTTGAGCTCCTCAAACAATTTTTCACAAATGAAACAGTTGAATCCCCTAATTTGGATTCTTCCAGGTTCCGGCAATACAAACGTTTTGCTATCTCCTCCTAATGTTATCTCAAGAGTATCCCTTCCCCATGGTTTTACTTTTTTTTTAGCTACTGGGTTTTATGGATTTTATGTTATTATAGGGACCATTTTTTTAATAATATGCAGTATTCGTCAATATATGGGTTATTTTAGCCCCTCACATCACTTCGGTTTTGAAGCAGCTGCTTGGTATTGGCATTTCGTGGACGTGGTTTGGTTATTTTTATTTGTTTCTATTTATTGGTGGGGAGGTTTCTAAAAAGGCATGGGCCTGGCCTCGCCATCTTCTAAACGAAAGAAAAATAGCCACTAAACCTGCTTAACAAAACAGAAACGCTTCGCTTTCCAAATTTGGCAAACTATCACAATATTTGCTCAAAAAGGAAGGGTTTCCTTAATTAAAAAGGGGGTGACCCTTATGGGCTATTTTTTGGTATGATCAATTGATAGAGAACTAAATACGGGCAAAAATCCTTTGCGACGAGTAACAATAAGATTCTTAAAGAAATCAACATCCAATGCCGTGTGACTTCATGGTGGACATAATCTACTAGAATCTCTTCCATCCCTATATGAATATGCCAGAATAAAAGAATATTAAATAAGATCAAACTAGAAATATTGGTTACTATAAAAAATGGGGCTAGACAAGCTGCAGTGCCTTTCTAAACAAGCCAATGGTTCAAGGGCGCTCTATGAACCTCCATCGTTTCTTTGCTGTATCTATGTGTCTACGCATTTTCACTTATTTGCACGCATCTGAGCGAGGGTAGTTTATCATTGGTTTTTATCTTATCAAGGGAAAGCATAGCCTTTTCTGATAAGATAGTTTCATATTAAGACTTTTCTTTGCTCCATCAGGGGGAAGGGGAGGACTTGAAGAGATCCTGCCCCGCCCATATAACCCAAATCAACAATCGATAGAAAATAGGGATCATTCTCGTCCATAGCTGATTTCTATAAAATATATATTTGCATAATGATTTGTCTGTTCCTTTGTTGTGCCTATTATTAGTTTAATAGAGTGATTTTTTTCATTCTGCTTTTCTTTTACAGCAAGCAAATGTCAGCTAACAAATTACTTATTTTCTATGGAAAAAACTATGCTAGGTTGGCCAGGAAAGCTGGCAAATTCTGCACCCACTGGAAAGCGAAAACAACTTACTATTTTGTCTCATTCTCAAAGGCAGGAATGCTCTTGAATAGCTACCGGTGCTTTCAACTAAAGTTCCATTTTTTAATGCAACAAAGCATATACCGTTTGTTCATATAGCGGTGCACAATGTTTTATCATCTCATTTAGAAATGATTGCGCAATCATTTCTGTATTTGAACGCAAGCCAGACAATAATAGTTCATGTTATTCCTTGGATTCAAACCATAAAGTTTCCTAAATAGTAAGAAAATGCTACAAATCTGTTTAAATGGCTTCGCTTCTTGCCTCGGAAGTGGTTTTAACAAAGTTGCTTAAAGTATTTTAACAAAAGAGAACAAAACCCACTAGACGAACGACAACCGATATTTCCTCATCGTACATCGATATTCATCCCGAACTCAAAACACTGAAAATTAAAATGGCAAATAAAAGCAACTCGCGCGTAAATTTCGCTTATATTCCTTTGCCCTTTTTCCTCTATTTCCGATATTCATGAAAGTTTGCTGGCGAGCTAGCGGACAGAGAAAAGGACAAGCTTATTTTTAGACTCGTTTCGAGGTAAAAGGTTCGCAAAAATGCAATAGCATTTATTGCGCCGGCAAAAACGATACGGAAAGCAACAGTGTTTCATTCAAAAGGGCTCTGAGTGCATATAAAGCTTCTAGCCTTAGTCAGACAAATAGATTGGCTAGGGTTGCTGAAAGCGAAAGTGCCTAGCTTTCATTTCGCTTAATAAAAAATAGAAATAAAAATCCGAATGTAAATAAGATTTGTCAGTATTAGAAGTTTAGGTAAACCTTTTTTTTTTGGCTTCCATTACAAGAAAAATACAGACTAGTAATAAAGCCGAATTCTCGTTTTCAAATTATTGCCCGCCATTGTAACATTTAAGCAGAAAGTCATAAGTACAAATGCACCGATTATGTAAAGTGTTTAGCTCTTGTCCACAGAAATAAGTTCTGTTTCGTTTCTAACAGCGCTAACGCATTTAAAGCACTCTCTGTTACTATAAACACATTTTAGTTACGCCTAGGCCTCATGAGTTCACTGAAAGCACGTTCTGTCCTTGTAGATGTACCGGTTGAGAAGTTAGGCAGAAGGCTTTTATGGTGTTTGGTTTGCATTATTAGAACCGAAGGCAACCTCGTGAAATTTTGTGTTTGTGCCATTTTATTAAAAATGTTTATATGGCGATAAAGTAAGGTAAATAAGTGGAAACGAGAGTACGGATAGATTGTAATGCTCCCGGATACACGTTGGAAAAACCAGCTTTTAGGCCTTATTCTTGCTTATTTGCAAATATACGTTGTAAAAAACCAGCTTTGCTAGCCTTATTATTGTCGACATTACTTTTGTTGATTAGCTGGCCGATCTTATTTTCTGCAAGTAAATTTTTGTTACTGTCTTCTGCTGTTGGATTGAACTGATTTAACATCGGTATGTAGAGGACCAGAACATGCCATTGAGGCAAAGATGAGCGTTCATCTCAGAAAGTTCATATGATTTTGTTCAATAAATCTACATAGTTTAATGACTTAAACCATTACGGATAGAAGGATTTGAACCTTCATGACTAAAGCCACCAGAACCTAAACCTAGCGTGTCTACCAATTTCACCATATCCGCAGGCTATCTATGCAGTAATAGCTAATAAGAACCTAAACTTTTGTTCATTAGATAGGACCAGCGCTTTAAACAAAAAAAAAGTTAATGTCTCGTCCCACGCGCCAGCGCTGCCAGAAAAGTTGAAATACTATCTCAGTCTCCTTGACTGACTCGTTTGTTAGCCTATTAAGAAAGAAAACGCTATGTAAGCCTTTAGAAAAGATAACTTCGTTCATAAACGACGCAAAGCACTCTTAGGAGTAAAGGACAAACTGCATGAGAATGCCAACTTATTTGTATGCAGCATAATTGTGAATGGAGAAGGATTTGAACTTTTGGTCTTTTTACAAATACCTTGATTTTCAAGATCGCTCAGACATCCATTCCTTGTATTTCGCCAAATCTTGCACTTAAAATTGGCCATAATTGACTATACTGTCAGATAACCATTCTAATGAAAGTATATAGGAACAAGCTTTAAAGAAAAAAAGAAAATAGCGTTCTGTCAATCGAATCAAATCCTTTCCTAGCAAAGCGAAAGAAGTTAACAGGTCTTTTTCGCCATTCAAGATCCCACAATAGCCAGGTCTGTTATTGAACTTATTGCCCTGATTTAATGGCTGGATTGTTTGCTTAGTTTCGGGCACTTTGCTTCTGGTTTAACTGAAGCACTTATGTAAGTTTTATTACTATTACCTTATTATGTATTTAATTTTTGGTTTTTTATGAAACGAGGTTTACATTAAGGACTAAGTGAGTAGCAAAGGATGCTGCTTACTTTAAAGTTATTGGCTTTGGCGTTGCAATTAGTTTTTAATTTACTGTAGCTACTATTTTTTCTGTTAATGTGTTATTGTTTCTTGAAACTTTTTCCTATCCTCCTTTTAATTTTCTCCAAGCTATTTTAGTTCCCATTCTCGTTTTACATCTTTTAGCTTGCTTAGATCTTTTTACAGTAGCCTGGTTTTTGTTAACATAAAAACTTAAGATATGATTGTAAAAAAACTATTTCCTGATGCAATTACAAAATTAATTGTGTTGTTTTCGTCAGTTGCCAGATTTTTTATTTTGTAAATTAGCTAAGGATACGCAAACCATTTATACCAATTGAGGCATAGAAAAGAGATTTCAGCAGATACCTTAAATATGGCACATACGCACGCATGGAAACCAAGTGAAACAAAAAGGGTTTTGTTATAAATTAAAGACTTCCTCCCAACACTCCGAAATAAGCTACTAAAAGCAAACAACCACATTCGATTCCTTTGTGGTCGGTCTGAGAGAAGTGCCGAATGAAACTAGAATATCCCTATCCATTGACGATTCAATCCCTTATTATTTTATCTCTTCTTTGTTATTGCAATAGATTAATCATCCGTGTCGATAGAACTTGTAAAGGATCTACTTCATTTCCTTTCTGTCTCATAAAAAATGGAATCAATGGGTTATTTATATACGTTTAGGGACATCTGTTTTTGAAAACATTACCTGTAGCAAAAATAACATAAAGTTATTTGCTTGCACAGCGAGCATAAGTTTCTTAATTTCAAACTACTAAGTGAAGTGGTCTTAAACCAATTAATCGTTACAGAAGATCTTGTAGCTGTCCTTGTGGTTGGATGTTGGGGGAATAGTTTAACATGGTAGAACACTGGTCTCCAAAACCATTGGTTAAGGGTTCAAGTCCCTTTTCTCTCGAGCACCCAATTCAGCAGATAATAGTATCTGATCGGATATGAGCTACATAGTGTAAAGAAACAATTAGCGAAGATCTTCTAATGCCTAGCTTAATTGGATGAAGTGTAACTGCTCACTTTTTTTAAAAAAAAAGTGAACCTATATGATGTAAGATAAGCAAAAGTACATTAAAGTATAAATTGATCAAATTTATTTATCCGCAAAAACATAAACTAGAAAAGTATGTTGTTAATTCTATACCATAAAAGCAGAATCATAAATTAACTTTTTATCATGATTTTATTGCATCCATTCGTTTGTTAGTTATCCTTTGTGGTTTTTGTTGCATTGTTATCTTAAAATCTTTTTTTTGTGGTTTCCGCTGCATTGCTATCCCAAAGTCTTCTATCCGTTGTCATCTTGATGCGTCCATATGGTGTATTAGTTCGAATGTTAAACACAGAATAAGTTAATGAAAAGAACGCTTTTTCAATAACTGGCTCATAACGGTGAAACCAGCTGTTTCTAAGAATAATGGCCATACCGTGGGAAGTCGTGAAAGCTTCTCTCCCTTTGTTGCAGTCGAGTGTTTCAGCCTTCAACGAGAAATAAAGCGGGTCGAGTCTTGAGATGAAAGCAGGTCAAGTTCGGTAGGAACCTCGATTGGCTAACGTCAACCCAAACAAAAATACGCCAGGAAAACCAACACTTAAACAGTCCAGGATCCCACCGGCTCTTGTTCCCACTTTAAGGTCCTCCGGAACCTCGTTCTTAGGAAATCCTTCTCATAGCTACAAGCTAGCTCATTGACCCCGTAACGACTGATTTGAAAGATGAGAGCATGATTGTTAATGCTAACACGCCGGTTCTCACCCCGGCCGAATCCATCCCGAACCCCGATTAAGCCATTAAATGCTAATCAATTGGCAGCTACCTTATTTTACGGTTGTCTTGGTTACTACGCTGCCTGTACACCTAACTGTAATGGAATTAAACCCTTGACCAATACAGAAATTACGGCTTTAAAGCAAAGAATAGGGCGCCCACCGTAAAGCAGATCCAGGCTACTCAACAGAAACTCGGTGAAGAGGCCATGTCGCAAGCTAAATTAGTATATCATAGATTTGGATTCAATACTGATCTAGTTTTTCCTACAAAACAAAAAAAACCATGAACAAGCAGTTCAATTGCAAATCTGGGGACAATCCCGTTAAAAACAGGGCCGTACGCAGAAAGAAAAACACAGGTTGCTCAATATGAAAAAGAACTTCTTGACCCTTTTTCTTTCAATAAAACAAAGTGAGGTCGGGAAAAAGGAAGGATAGAAAATTAAGTAAATAGAATGGCAGGATGAGGGCTCTGCACCCATGTTTATAGCAATTTCTATACCAACTCTTGGCAGCCAGCAGCCGATAATCTTTGTTTTTTTAGGTGCTGAATAACAAATCTTGACTTCGGAGACAAAGCTCCTTTTTTCAAGACATTTCCAAACCAACAAGATAGGTGCATGAGCGATGCAGCCAGCCTGGTTGATTTTCCATCTCGTGCCTTGCTAGCCAGGCCAGCCTGCTGCCATTTCCTACACTTTTTATTATCCTTGAAAGCAGGCAACTGGTGGCGAACCTATTGTTCCACGATAATACTGCAGAGCCCGGCTTGCCGATGCGCAGAACAGAAAGAAAAAGGGCATCGGATTTTTCTAATGATCCTGCCGGGCCATCCTAACCATTCCCCTCACCAATTTGGTCATTGGAAACCGGGTCTGGAGGGGAGAGATTTAGATCCAGCGGTGTTTCAATGCCAGATTGTCACTCCCAACAAAAATTAACCAATTCTTCTGCCACCACAGACGGCTCTAACGTACTACAAATGCTAGGCCATATATAGATTAGCTGCTGTATGCAAGCATCAGACGTTTGTTGGGTATCTCTTAATAAAGGCAGTAGCTGTTTGACTGTCTGCGGATAATAATTATCCCCCATTTCATGGTATTTACGAATGCATAAATTGGCTTTCCTTACAAATCCAGTAAAAGGTTCACCATAAGGGGAACCCTTGGATAAATAATCTCTTAGATTAGGTAATATTACCTGATGTAATTCATTTAAGGGTCTCGCCAAAGCTTCCCTTCCCGTGCTGTTATCGTTTTCAGTAAGGTATATAATATGATTAAGATGAGCGTCGAAAGAGTTCTTCAATGTCTGATATTCTCTCAAATTTCTAAGCAATGGATCCATATTTTCAATTTTTCTTTAAAATACTTAGGTATAGCAAAGACTTACTTAAGCTCTGCGGTCTGTTTCTGATGTTTATGGATATTCTTTGAATAATTTAAGAAATACAACAAATAATTTATATCAAATAGAAGAAAGAATTGATAATAATTTCTTAAAATTTATTAAGGATATCTGATCGTGTATCAAGAGGTAAATCTATTGAAAATATAGATGTTCCAGAAATGGTTAATAATGTAATCAAGAAAGACCATTTTTATTTGAGTCTATAGAAACAAATACAGTATCTACTCAAACTGAAAATATTCAATTAGATAATATTAATTGAATATATCCTTATTCAAAGCCAGTTCTCGTAACCTTTATTCAAAGCCAGTTCTTGTATCCTTATTTAAAGCCAGTTCTCGTAACCTTTATTCAAAGCCAGTTTTGACCAAAATATTCACCTTATCTTACAAAATTGATGTCAAATGACCTTTTTATTAAAAAAAAGAAATATGGCCAGATGGGTTTAGAGCGAATTTTTTTTTTACAACAAAGATTGCTATGGCGCAACCCGTTTGGATTGGCCGAATAGGTTCTTATTAATCGATTGTTATTATACAAGAATTCTTGTATCGCTCATGCAGATCTTCCATCTACCGGAAACCAAAGGATTCATTGCTTTTCCTTTTTTGTCGAACTTGTATAAACACAACCCTATTTGCACCTATCAGTTACGAACTTGCTATTGTTATGAAAGACAACCCCTAGGCTCAGTCACAGCAACGAGTACCGAACCGTCGTTCCCACGGCTACAGTACCAGGAGTTGCTGCTGAGCCAGCCCGTTCAAAACAGTACTTCTGTCTAGCAGAAACTATTAGCGACATCCCTAGAACAGTATTCGTATCGTGAACCAATGGCCACTTTTCCGGTCGAAGGAAATGCCTAATAAATAGTCAAATACTGCACTCTTTAGCTACTGTACTCCGGAAACAAAGTAAGGGAAAGCCCCGTACGTCAAGAGCTGCACTGCTATGAATCAAAGACTGTCTGCTCGCCGTTTCCGGCCAGTATTGCGGGTTCAATGGCTTTATACGAATTAGCTGTTTTTGACCCATCCGATCCCCAGAAATGGAAATTGTTAATACTGGCACTGTACCTTAAGTGGGAGATGGAATAGCCCGCATTCATGGTTCGAACAAAGTAATGGCTGGAGAATTGGTAGAATCTGAAGATGGTACAGTAGGCATCGCTTTGAATTTAGAATCTGATAATGTTGGCTAAGTACTGATGGGCGATGGTTCGACCATACAGGAAGGGGGTTCCGTAAAAGCAACGGGAAAAATTGCGCAAATACCAGTTAGTAATTCTTTCTTAGGCCTTTAAGCCAGTAAATGCTTTGGCCCAACCGATCGATGGAAAGGGTCAAATCCCAGCTTCTGAGTCTAGATCAATTGAGTCTCCCGCACCATATGGGAATTATTTCAAGACGTTCCGGTGGCGGAAAACGACCCGAATCTGCAGGAATTCGGGAAGGTTGAAGCAATGGCCAAACCTCCTTGAGGCTACAGCAATAACGTCATAAGCAATGACACTTAACTAAAGCACTTTATCCTCGCTTTCCACCTTTTATCTAGGGTTAGGAGGATCACGCGCCATAATGCCGGATCTCCATCTTTCTTTGTTGGTTGCTCTCCAGTCGCAGAATTATGAATAGTTTCACTAAAAATAAGTTTATTGGCTTGAAAAAAAAAATGAACCAATCCTTTAGCCTGGCAACCTGTACTATTTTTGCTGCCTCCAGCAACCTGTTGCAACTAACTTCATATTCAGGATGAAACAAGACAATTATGCCAGATAGTAAGGAATTACAAGTTTTCTGCACTAGAAAAAGCTAATAAATGGACTCGACCCATTATATATTTTTCCAGTAGTCATTTTAGGGACGTTTGCATGTACTGTGGGTCTTGCGGTTCCGGAACCATCAATGATTGGTGAACCAGCAAATCCTTTTGCGACTCCATTGGAAATATTACCCGAATGGTACTTTTTCCCTGTCTTTCAAATACTTCGTACAGTTCCCAATAAATTATTGGGGGTCCTCTTAATGGCGTCCGTACCGGCGGGCTCGTTGACCGTTCCTTTCATAGAAAATGTAAATAGGTTCCAAAATCCGTTTCGACGCCCATTGGTGTGGGTGGAAGGATCTCCTTGGCAATGTTTAAAGCGCTAGAACAGAAGGTGCGCCTGAAATTGAGACTTTTGATTCAAAAGGAGATGAACAGAAGGTTCAACACCCTTTTGATTGCACTATTGATGAACAGGTTCAACATAATCCTCCTTTTGCTAAATCAAAAGATGTTGAGGCAGAAGCTGAATCAAAAGCAGGGCCGTTAGGATGCTTAAAAGCAACCTCTCTTTAATGAACGAACGGTTATAAACATCAGAAACAAGTGAACCTCGTGTCGCAAGTTGCTAGAACGCTTAAGCACTTTTGCTATGATGTCAGCTCCGTTGACGCGAGTATCTTTGATGCGGCCTTGCCGATCTGAGAAAAGAAACTCTACCAAACGATTCCGAGAACCCAGCTATTCGTTTCTATTGCTTTTTGCGATGCCGCGGAACCTTGGTAATTGGGATTTTAAGACGCAGCCATACCCATGATGTAAGGAATAATTGACCTACATCATGACATTTCAGTCTTTTTAACCATTATTATGATTTTTGTATTATGGATGTTGGTTCGCACTTTGTGGTATTTCCATGTTAAGAGAAATCCTATTCCCTGGAGAATAATGCATGGAACTACTATAGAGATCATTTGGACCATTCTTTCCAGTTTCATTTCGATGTTTATCGCCATACTATTTTTTGCCTTATTGTATGCAATGGACTAAATAATAGATCCAGCCATTACCATTAAAGCTATTGGTTATTAACGGTATCGGAGTGCGTCTTTTTACAAAGATGATAGAAGTGCAACAAAGGCTAAGCCAGACTAATTAAATAGTCCACAAAACATCTGGCTTACCGGAACAGACGCAATGCTTAAAGCGTTTGGCGTCGAAAGACTCAAGGAACTAGAGCATGCCAGAAACAAACAAAAAAAAGAAATGTTACCTTCTTATATTTAGCCTTATAAGATTGAAAATGCTCTTTTAGTCTATAGCCAATAAAAAGCCTATGGCTCCTTTCCCAAAGCCATTAAGGGCATATATTCTTGTTTCCGATACAGGCAATATATGGTAGCTTAAATTATAATATAAATAATAAATGCATTAACACCACAGCTAATGGCATATAGTTTTGAGCCCAATGGGCCCAACCTTGTCATCTCTGAAATAGGAAATTTCCGATATATTGACAATAACTATTTTAATTGTTACTAAAGCATCGAAAAGGAAGCGTTGGGTCAACTATGATAACTTTGTCTACCTTGGAAATGGAGGTCTCACAATAGGTTTAGGCAAACACGAGCACTTCACTAAAGGAGACCAGCGCTTATATTTTACTAGGGTTTCAAAGGCTCACAGCAAGCAAGAAACAGTAAAATCCCATAGCTAAAGGTTGCAAAAAAGTGGCCATAGGTTGCTGGACATGTAAATATTGTTTTCGATAAAACATATTGTTGTATGGCCGTTTAAGCAAAAAAAGGTTGCTTCTTTTTGCCGAAAATAAGGCCATGGTTTCATTGGAGGGAAAACAGATTGTCGGAAATTTCTGGCCAGTAGGCAAAGTTGATATACTAAGTTAAGTCGTAACATCTCATCTCTGGCAAGCTGAAATGAGAACCCATAAAATACTAGCTTATTTTTCAAGTATCAATAGGCGTGGAGAGCTGTTTGCGGGGAGACTCGCAAGTACAGTTTGGAGGGTGGCAAATGAGCCTGAGAAATGGCTGGCTGCCAACCCAACCTTATGAGTATTCGGACTATAACAGTTCCGATGAATAGTTATTAACTTTCGACAGTTATATGCTTTCAGAGGATGATTTGTAATTGGGTTAATTATGTTTATCAGAAGTGGACAATTGAGTGGTTGTATCGGCTAAAACTCATTCATGTATGATTATAACTTTAGCTGATGTATTTTATAGTTGGGCTGTACCTTTTCCAGGTGTTAAATGTGATGTCGTATCTGGTTGTTCGAATTAGACTTTCATTTTTATATAATGAGAGGGAGTTTATTATGGCTAGTGCAGCGAGATCTGTGGAACCAATTATGCGTTCATGCTTATCGTCATGGAAGCGGTTTCTAAGGATGATTATCTGAAATGGATATTTGCTCAATAAGCGTGCAGTCGCCTATTGCTTGCGCAGGTGTCGTCTTTTAAAGAATTAAATTGAACCTGTCACTGAAATGACAAAAGCAACTCATATGAGGCTTTGGATTTTCTTTTATTAAATGAAGAAACCATATAGATTACATCTATTAGGCTACGATAATGTCTAATAATCTAACGTTATGTACCAATCTATCCCTTATCACTCCGATTATGTATGTGTGATTATGGTAAATTGATTTTTAAAGTATCTCATCAAAAAAATGGTTACATGTTGACTTGCTAGGCCGGCAGCACGTAAAAATGAGGGCTTGATAAACCCTCCCTATTAAAACTGGCTATAAATATCAAAAACTGCAACCGCAATCAAAGAAACCGTCAAAACATCGAGGACAGTGTTTCTTCAACAAGAAAAGAATGAGTTTAGGATTCGACAGTTTAGATGGTATGAGAATTGGTTTAAACTTTAAACCAGATATCACGATATATGGAATAAAGATTAAGACAGTACAATGAATAGTATGATAAACAGGATGTTAGCCATCTGGTAGTTTTATTCAAAAAGATCGGGGCGAGAAGGGTTCAACTCCATTTTCTCCGGATGCAAGACTCAAACTTAAATAATAATTTTACGTGCTATCGCTGGCTTTCGCGCATACTAAGCAAATCACCTTAAGGCGCTATTGGAATAATCTTTTTTCTGCGAGATTGGATGGCACCTTAACTGGATCCGTGATAGATTTTATTTGATGGTTAAATCGTTGATTTTGATGGCCTAGCTAAAATGATGCCATTCTTGCTGTTTACTATTAAAGTCATATAAGCTGGCACACCTCTTGACGGAATTGCTTTGCCTTGGTTCATCACCTTGCTAGATTGTCTAGCCTGGTATGTTAAGGCAAGATGGGCGATTCGCTTAGATCACCTAGCGGCAATGTCAGGCCTGCTAAAGGACACGTTTTTATCCTCATTCATTTCACTTCCTCTCCTCTCCCCAGGGGATTAAAACACGTGGCTACGAACCATGCTGTCGAGGGTTCGAATCTCTTTTGTTTCAGATTATGTTATTTGGTAAACGTGCCCGTAAGGATAACCATAAAGTGAATAAAGATAAAAGAGGCCGGAATGAACGGCAAACAAAGGTAAAAGATCTTAAAGTCACAACGCATCGGTTTCAATTCCTTTTCCCTTTGAAAAGAAAACCTTTTTATTTCAAAACGATTTTTTCGGGTATTGGATAAATAGAAAGATATATGAAGAAAATTAATATGAAACTAGCTTATTGGATATACGCTGGCCCTGCAAACCCATATTAGTACTTTAAGAGTAGCCAGTTCCTTTAAAAATGTACATGCTTCCCTTAAAAACATTTCAATGTAATGCGTTTTATGGCATTTTCGACAACGTTTAGTTATTGCATGTTATAGCTTTAAATATGTTGTTTTTGCCTAAAAAAATAGGATATGGCTCGTCAATACTTGGCCATTCTATGGCTCGTCAGTACCTTGTGTTTTATAACTTTAACCACGTTATTCTTTAGGCTAAAGTTATTTAGTTTCAAATAGGATATGACATGTCAACACTTTGCCATTAATGTGTTTTATGGCATTTTCACTAATACCTTGTTTTCTAAAAAAGGTAAGTTCTTGCATTCTATGGCGTTTAGTTTTTGCGTTTTATGGCTTTAAATATTAAGTTCTTGCCGGCAAGAAATAGGATATGACTTGCCAGCACTTTGCCGGCACATGTGAAGTAATTGTTTCAAGGACTTTGATGGCAAAACGATTGATTAGTGCATCCGTTACCAATACTTATATGAAACAAATCTATACAAACCTTTCAAAGCAATGCTAGTTTATTTTTTTTATCTTCTATTCGATTGGTAATGACTGTTTCTTTATGCAAGAAAACGGATGTTGGCTAACGACACTATAAGAAAACCGCTTGCCAAAGAGCTTTAGCGTATCAACGACAAAACGTCACTTAACTGAATAGGAGTCAATAATTTATTATGTCTTCTATATCAACCTAAAATCGATTTCTAACAATAAAACGTTTTATCATCGGCAAGGCCAAAGGCCCACTAACTAAGGACCAGTCTAATCGTTGATTCTTATAGCACTGAAGAACTTATTGTTTGAAAAACGCCATAAAACGCAAAAACGTTAGCCATAGAACACAAGAACGACAAGGTGTTTGGAAAGCACCATATCCTGGAACGCAAAAACGACAAGGTGCTTAAAAAGCTAATTATGCTTGCTTTTATCATGCTCGCATCCATTATGCTATTTATTTTATTAACTGTTGAATTGATTTGGCATAAAGTGCGTTTTATCATCCAATTCTCTCAACAAGGTCAATATTGCACTGCTTTAATATTTATACAAATGTTCTCATAGACTTAAGTAAATTACTATTTTTTAACATTCTTTAATAAGTTGAATATGGATTAGATCTTCTTACTTGTTTCAGATGATAAAATAGAATATCTAATACGGATATAGTTACTAAAGGTACAATAATATATAATAATCAATTCCGTGTTGAATGCTCGTGATATGCTAAATGAGGCCGATTTGGTTCTTAATGGTGTCCTCTACTCAATGCTTAGATGGTTTAATAAACCGACAACAATTTCACATATATTGAGAATAGCCAGTAAACAAATAAACACATGCCCAAAAAACATACAAAAGTAATAAAGCAAATGCCTTAGCACACTTATTTACTGTCAAATCTTAGAACTATTTAAACATTAGCAACTAACGAATCCTCAGCCAGGATTTTGATCATAAAATATAAGGCCAGGTGCCTGCCTATAAGTCCCTTTCGTCTAATGGTTAGGACATCGTCTTTTCATGTCGAAAACACGAGTTCGATTCTCGTAGGGGATAAGAAAGGCGAAACATTTTACGTGGTTTCGTATATAAATTTTTGCCTTTCCTAAGATTGGTGGTCTGAACTTGCCAAAATCAACTGTCAATTGCAAATCAATGATTCCAATTAACTCAACAGCCAAGGTGCAAAGAGAGCCAGCGAAAATAGCTTAATGGTAAAGTATAGCCTTGCCAAGGCTGGGGTTGAGGGTTCGAATCCCTTTTTTCGCTATAGAAGCCACAAAAAGGTGACACATCTGCTTTTGAGGCTTATCAGTTCGTTATTTCAAAGGTGAGCTTTACATTTCTGTCTCTCCCCTGCAAACTCATGTAAAGTTATTCTAGTAAACTTAAGCTATTACGAATCATTCTTCTTGATCACAGAGATCTCCTTTATTATCCCACAATGCAACGTTATCATTGATGTTTTGTTTTATTGCAAACTTAAAGTAGATTACATTAAATGATAACTTAAAACTATTAAGCAATGCAATGCGTTGCTTTAGCTGATATTCCTTTTATTGCTACTTTAAAAATTACAGTAATTTCAATGTATTATGGAAAGCAACAAAAAATGGAGATGACGTTAAGTCAGCATGCTTTTGTAGCTCTTTGTAATTTAGGCTATAGCCTGCGTCAAGACAAAAGATCGTAACCTGGCAAGCAAAAAGGCTGCAATTTGAAATTTTTGCCCTCAGTAATCGCAATCAATTTTGGTCGACCATACGGCCAATGGAAAAGGTCAAGCGGAGCCCGTAACTGTCAAAGCTTTGCTAGAGGTTTGCCAAGCCATTTAGTTACTTGCTAGAAAGGATTCCTATAGTTTAGTTTCCACAGAAACCCTTATGTTAGTTGTTGTGTTCAATAAAGCGTAACATAGTGATTGTCTTTACACAAGCAAAAAAAGATAACTGAGCTTAAAAAAAAGGAATCTATTAACCAGTGTTATCCAAAATAGATGTGATGAGAAAAAAAAGAAATCAATTAGGCCCCCATCCCAGCCAATATGACCTATTTGTTTTTCTTTTGTGTTGCATGTAATTTACAAAAACCTGTGTTGGTTGATTATTGATGGCTCATAATCTTGCCAAAAAATGGATGGATGTCTGAGCGGTTTAAAGAGTCGGTCTTGAAAACCGAAGTATTCTTTTGAATACCGGGGGTTCGAATCCCTCTTCATCCGTAAGTATGGTTAGAAGTTAGCATTTTTATGTAGTATGTTTTTCATCCCTCTAACTTGATTGGGAAAGCTAGCTTTTTAAGAGCCAAGCCAAATCGCTTTGCCACCATTCGACACTGCATCCCCTGAAACCACGACTCAAGAGCAATCGAGTAACGATAACAAGCTGCTTGGCAATCAAACGGGTGAAAGGAACATTTTGGGAGGTCCATCAGCATGTGGACCACCATAAACCCAATCCCGGCAACCTGAATACCTTTAGGCATTTGATTACACTGCTTTCTGCGACTAAGTGTATACGTAAAAAACCAATATAAGCGGAGACGTACGACCCAGGGACGCCCTCGCGACTCTTTATCTCTAGCAATATTGTAGCACATGCGTCGCCTAGAGATAACGGGGCATGCTGATTTGACGTCATCTCATCTTCCTCCGGCTTATCACCTTTGTAAAAGTCTGTTGCCAGGTTCTAAAAATGGTAATGGCAACGGCAACATGGGACTCAACCCAACACCTATAGGCACGAGCTGTCGGCAACGTCTATTCAAATCAAAAAGGTATTTTTGCTTGGGCTATCGTTAATCGACTTTTTTCAAAGATAAGCAACGTCTTCAATACAATAAGGTAAGCTTAGCCTTTTCGCTTTCAATGGTATTTTGCGCTTTTTAAATGGTAAGCTTTAAAGTAAATCATACTTAGAAATCGCGAACCCGTGACGTGACGAAAATGCAATAACTAAACGGCAAGGTGTTTAGAAATCGCTATATCCTACGTGAGAACGCAAAGACTAAACTTTTCAGCATGCAATAATTAGAAATATAATGTTAAGACGCAAGGTATTGGCAAAAACATAATGTTGGAACACAAAAACTTACTTACTTACAATAAGGTGCTTATAAAACGTAATATTGAAATGTTTTGAAGGGCCAATCCTTTTGTCATGTCCCTCATTCGTTATGCTATTTTTATTTATTTTTTATAGACTTTCTTGCTTGCTTTGCTTTACTTTGTTTTGCTCTGCTTTGCAAAGCAAAGCTTTGAGGAGCTTTAGCGTATTGACTAAAAGAAGAGGGGCTTCAGCCACTCGACTGAAGGGAAGAGGGAAAGGCAAAGTGCAACGATTTGAATGGCGTTCGACCCTTTATGCGATTGGAAAATTCCAAACGTTGGATCCCTAAAAAGAAAAGTTACCACTTACTTAGCCAGCCATCGTTCCTTCAGTCCCTATCACCCATTACTCTTTGTAATTGCGGGCGCTAGCCCCACTTACTTGGCTGCATCGTATGAATATGGATTGAATAATCCATCAGGCGTAAACTCCAAAGTAGATAAGATTGCTTCTTATCCCCCTTTCCACATCGCGCTTCATCGCCTAAAGTGCCGGATGAAGTGCTGGTCTGATTTTAGGGGCGTGGTCATCTCGTCTAGGAAGCTATGGATGCCCTCATCGATAGCATACGTGGGCAACTATGTCAATAACAGACCTTACAAACAAAAAAGTCGTCTTTGTTGCGCGATTTTATGGGAATCTGGATTGCGGGTCGTGGGTCCATCTTTTTTGTTACACCAATGTGGATTACCGAGTGATTCGTAATCTGACCTCTCGCTTGCAATCTGGTCATCCCATAAGGCGGCAGAATCGATGGAGTGACATAGATTAGGTATTCAAGCTAACTTTCTGACGCGCCATTCGCTTACATCCATTGGTTTGTGATCCGGGGACTGTCCATGTATCGAAGCGGCTCGTTATCCTAATTTATTTTATCTAACACGATCTGGTTCCCGTACTGACCCAAGATATGCTTTTCAGTATTCACGCATTGACTATTGGGAAGGATTTCTAAAACCTAAGACCGAAAGTCCTTTTGCTTGCAAGTCACAAGTTTTCAGGGCCAAACAACTGAAACGAATCGATTATCACAAGAAACTGTGGCTTCGGTGGAATACGGACCCGGGCCCAAAGAATCATGAAGTTTGTTTCGTTTTCTAACATTAAGTGGCTATTTGGATAGCCACGTCCAGCTCCAATGAAAACTAGGAAAGAGAGACAACCATTTAATAACTCATAGGGGTAGAACTCACAGACAGGGCACCTCTTAGCAGCGCCAAGAGTAGGCAAGTAGCGGAATCAATTGAACCGCTTCGTCTCAGCGAGCTACCTCGAAACGCTTTACTAACTAGAGATTGCCTTTTTTTGTCTGTTAAGTAAGTCAAGAAACCTCCGTCTCATATTGGCAAGAATCAGGACAGAGAGATCGGATTCAATGCTAACAGATGCAAAATGAATTAACAATCTTTAGAGATAACGTAATAATAATTGGCAATGATTTCTTTTATGGTTTAGGTAGCTCAGTTGGTTAGAGCAAAGGACTGAAAATCCTTGGGTCAGTGGTTCAAATCCACTTCTAAACATAGCGAATTATTAGATTGAAATCTCTGGACAATTATATACTAAATGCAATTAAACCCGCAGCTTATGAGTCTTAGCTAAAGCTACAGAGCTCTCTATTTGTTTGATCCTAACATTAATCTTATTTTGATATTATTTGCAAACGATGCCAAAAGTGATCATTTCATTTTATTGCCTAAGTCTCGGACCTTACACCGGGTAGGTCCTTAACCCTTCCGCCCTGAATAGAGGCCTTTTATGATGAAATGTTCCGGCTACAAGTCAGTGGACATGCAGGAAGAATTGCTCAATATGCATTAGCTCTTGAACGTTTATGGCATTGAAGAAGAGAGAAACGCAAATCAAAGAAAAAATGAGATTGTTTAAAGCTAGAACAACAAAATAACCATCCTGGAAAGAAGAATTACCGACTATTATACTAAATTGTCAGTGGATGAGACCGGTTGAGTGATAACGGTCGGGGATGGAACTGCACGTGTTTATGGATTGAACAAAACTTAAGCAGTGGAAACGGTAGAATTTGCCAGTTTAAGGTGTCAAAGGAATGGCTTCGAACCGGGTTCAAATCCTATAAACGAATCATAGTTGTGCTTTGTTTGCTGTTTGGATTCGCCTTACCTGCTTATGCTTTTATAGCACAAGATTTTACCACCCACTTTATACCCATCACCAATATATTGCTGGGTTTATCATGGTAGGGGCCATATTCTTCATTAGGGATTATGATCCGGAACAAAACAAAGACAATGTATTGTCAAGAATGTTGGAGCATAAAGAAGCAATAATATCCCATTTAAGTTGGGCTAGCTTATTTCTAGGTTTCCACACTCTAGGTCTTTACGTACATAACGATGTCATGCTAGCCTTTGGAACTCCAGAAAAACAGATTCTTATTGAGCCCGTTTTTGCATTTGCATTATTGAAAAAGAAATATGGTTACGGATCTTTCTTAACTTTACAAAATACTTTAACCACCAAAGAATATTTGCTGAAAAAATAAAAGCTTTAGATAAAAGCCAATTTAAGCAACAAACTTGCAATTCACTCCAAGATACTAATTCAAATAATAGCTATAAGAAATGCAAACAAAAGAAACCGCATAATCCGGTTAATGATCATGATTGCAGGGACAAAGATAATGGTAAAAAAAAACAACCAGATTAATAAATATATATTATCATAGCACGCTAACTAAAAGGCATTAGCGCATTGATTATGGCTTTCAGCATCGAGGTGCTAAACCTTCCCTAAGATGTTTTGATCAGCTTGTTATCCCACAGAGTCACTCTTATCCTAAGAGTGACGGCTCTTCCACTTGGTTAGCACCGTTAAATCATAGCAGGCCAACTTTCTAACTATTTGACTGATAAGTATTGCAATCAATCTCCCGCACTCTTTGGCTGATTCCTGTCTCTGCATGTTTTCGTTACTTTCTATCTAAAAGGCCTACGCGCCAATCGCTTGCCATCGCTGCATATTGCTTTGCCAGGCCAGACAATGCAGCTGATCGCGAATATGGCTTATCGCATGCCATAGCAAAGACTGGCTATATCGCATTGATTATGTTTGTTTTCTGCGATCATAATATTTTTTATAGGTCTGGAGATCATAACATTTTTTATAGGTCTAGCAAGTGTCATAAAGCAGCAATCCGGCTAATTCATTTTATTTTGGGCAAGCGGGTGCCTTCGTGGTTAAGATTTTAGGGCGTCGAAACGGATTTTGGAACCTATTTACATTTTCTATGAAAGGAACGGTCAACGAGCCCGCCGGTACGGACGCCATTAAGAGGACCCCCAATAATTTATTGGGAACTGTACGAAGTATTTGAAAGACAGGGAAAAAGTACCATTCGGGTAATATTTCCAATGGAGTCGCAAAAGGATTTGCTGGTTCACCAATCATTGATGGTTCCGGAACCGCAAGACCCACAGTACATGCAAACGTCCCTAAAATGACTACTGGAAAAATATATAATGGGTCGAGTCCATTTATTAGCTTTTTCTAGTGCAGAAAACTTGTAATTCCTTACTATCTGGCATAATTGTCTTGTTTCATCCTGAATATGAAGTTAGTTGCAACAGGTTGCTGGAGGCAGCAAAAATAGTACAGGTTGCCAGGCTAAAGGATTGGTTCATTTTTTTTTTCAAGCCAATAAACTTATTTTTAGTGAAACTATTCATAATTCTGCGACTGGAGAGCAACCAACAAAGAAAGATGGAGATCCGGCATTATGGCGCGTGATCCTCCTAACCCTAGATAAAAGGTGGAAAGCGAGGATAAAGTGCTTTAGTTAAGTGTCATTGCTTATGACGTTATTGCTGTAGCCTCAAGGAGGTTTGGCCATTGCTTCAACCTTCCCGAATTCCTGCAGATTCGGGTCGTTTTCCGCCACCGGAACGTCTTGAAATAATTCCCATATGGTGCGGGAGACTCAATTGATCTAGACTCAGAAGCTGGGATTTGACCCTTTCCATCGATCGGTTGGGCCAAAGCATTTACTGGCTTAAAGGCCTAAGAAAGAATTACTAACTGGTATTTGCGCAATTTTTCCCGTTGCTTTTACGGAACCCCCTTCCTGTATGGTCGAACCATCGCCCATCAGTACTTAGCCAACATTATCAGATTCTAAATTCAAAGCGATGCCTACTGTACCATCTTCAGATTCTACCAATTCTCCAGCCATTACTTTGTTCGAACCATGAATGCGGGCTATTCCATCTCCCACTTAAGGTACAGTGCCAGTATTAACAATTTCCATTTCTGGGGATCGGATGGGTCAAAAACAGCTAATTCGTATAAAGCCATTGAACCCGCAATACTGGCCGGAAACGGCGAGCAGACAGTCTTTGATTCATAGCAGTGCAGCTCTTGACGTACGGGGCTTTCCCTTACTTTGTTTCCGGAGTACAGTAGCTAAAGAGTGCAGTATTTGACTATTTATTAGGCATTTCCTTCGACCGGAAAAGTGGCCATTGGTTCACGATACGAATACTGTTCTAGGGATGTCGCTAATAGTTTCTGCTAGACAGAAGTACTGTTTTGAACGGGCTGGCTCAGCAGCAACTCCTGGTACTGTAGCCGTGGGAACGACGGTTCGGTACTCGTTGCTGTGACTGAGCCTAGGGGTTGTCTTTCATAACAATAGCAAGTTCGTAACTGATAGGTGCAAATAGGGTTGTGTTTATACAAGTTCGACAAAAAAGGAAAAGCAATGAATCCTTTGGTTTCCGGTAGATGGAAGATCTGCATGAGCGATACAAGAATTCTTGTATAATAACAATCGATTAATAAGAACCTATTCGGCCAATCCAAACGGGTTGCGCCATAGCAATCTTTGTTGTAAAAAAAAAATTCGCTCTAAACCCATCTGGCCATATTTCTTTTTTTTAATAAAAAGGTCATTTGACATCAATTTTGTAAGATAAGGTGAATATTTTGGTCAAAACTGGCTTTGAATAAAGGTTACGAGAACTGGCTTTAAATAAGGATACAAGAACTGGCTTTGAATAAAGGTTACGAGAACTGGCTTTGAATAAGGATATATTCAATTAATATTATCTAATTGAATATTTTCAGTTTGAGTAGATACTGTATTTGTTTCTATAGACTCAAATAAAAATGGTCTTTCTTGATTACATTATTAACCATTTCTGGAACATCTATATTTTCAATAGATTTACCTCTTGATACACGATCAGATATCCTTAATAAATTTTAAGAAATTATTATCAATTCTTTCTTCTATTTGATATAAATTATTTGTTGTATTTCTTAAATTATTCAAAGAATATCCATAAACATCAGAAACAGACCGCAGAGCTTAAGTAAGTCTTTGCTATACCTAAGTATTTTAAAGAAAAATTGAAAATATGGATCCATTGCTTAGAAATTTGAGAGAATATCAGACATTGAAGAACTCTTTCGACGCTCATCTTAATCATATTATATACCTTACTGAAAACGATAACAGCACGGGAAGGGAAGCTTTGGCGAGACCCTTAAATGAATTACATCAGGTAATATTACCTAATCTAAGAGATTATTTATCCAAGGGTTCCCCTTATGGTGAACCTTTTACTGGATTTGTAAGGAAAGCCAATTTATGCATTCGTAAATACCATGAAATGGGGGATAATTATTATCCGCAGACAGTCAAACAGCTACTGCCTTTATTAAGAGATACCCAACAAACGTCTGATGCTTGCATACAGCAGCTAATCTATATATGGCCTAGCATTTGTAGTACGTTAGAGCCGTCTGTGGTGGATTTTTATCCTTTTCTGTTTAAGTATTTAACGATGGATGAGTTTGCACCTATTGCAATTTGTTTTATCTTCAGTTTGCTACTTTCTTTTATCCTAATCATGGTTTCTTTTACATTTACAGGTAAAAAAACGGCAGATCCAGAAAAATTGTCAGCTTACGAGCGTGGGTTCGATCTCTTTAGTGATGCTAGAAGTCGATTTGATATATGATTTTATTTGGTCCTTTTTCTATTTATTATTTTCGATTTAGAAGTAACTTTTTTATTTCCTTGGGCAGTTTTTTTAGAAAAGATAGGTTAGTATGGATTTTGGTCTATGATGCTATTTGTTTGGATTTTGACTATTGGTTTTCTCATCGAATGGAGGAAAGGCGCCCTTGATTGGGAATAAATGGTTTGCGACGAACTCGCTTAAACTCCTTTCGAAAAATGCTATTTAAGCATTCAAATCTTATCTAGTGCTTGGGTCTGTCCCAACACCCATTAAATGCAAGAAAGCTATTTAAGAATAAAGAAAAGGTTCAAATACTTTATTAGGAGAGGCAGGATTTGAACCTGCGAAGAAGGGTTTCCAACAGATTTACAGTCTGTCGCTTTTAACCACTCAGCCACTCTCCCGGGTTGCTTGGATTTAGACCAAAGCACACTTCTCGCCGGCACTGCCCAGTCCAGGATTTCAAAAAACTTTACTGCCCTGACGCACTTGAACGGAATTGATTGATACGTTATGAATCTCTCTTATTACAATGTTACGTTTTATTGGGTTCATATTTAGAATTCTGAATGTTCTATTCCTGCGAAATGTGTCATTTTTTTTGTTTAATATTGCATTTCTGTTCCTATTCATATGGGATTTGACTTTTAGATTTCTAGGGAATCTTTTATTCCTTTGTACTTTGCTATTTTTACTTTTGCAAAAAAGACTCCTAGAAAAAAAAACTATGAACCCCGCGATAGCTACAGTATATCCGCCCTTCATCAGATTGAGAATCAACCCCTTGACCTTTTCACGATCACGCCAAATCTTGGTCAATTCAATCCAAACCATTTTCCTGTCTAATGGTTTTAGCAAAATAATATTGGGTTTATGTGGCTTTGACAAAATAATTTTTGGCTCTTCCACTTTGGGGCTTTTGAGTCCTGCATTCGCCAAAACCATATTACGCAAGTGTAATAGTTTAATTAGATTCCTGCTTCCATCATAACTTATGTTTTCGTATTTTAACGGGTTCACCGAATATCATAGGGCGCCTTCGCGCAACGAAATAGAACTGAAACTATGCAGTTATCCTAGGCTTCAGCATTATTACATAAGCCTGGCTTCCGAACCGTACATGAAACTGATGGCCTCATACGGCTCTTCCCATTGTATCGAGCCCTTTCCTATTTAATCATGACACAAGGTTAGGCTTGTCTTAAGTTATGTAGAAAGGTCAATTCAATACGTAATCGAAATGATACATGCTCTAACACACATTACATTTATTATATACGATTTATCATTATCTACTACATTATTAAAAATTAATGGGTTTCCGCGTCGGCTTTAAAGCTTAAGGAAAAATCCCATTTTCAAAAACATACGGCTTGGCCGGCCCTCCTTTGGGGGAGCTTTTGAAAGTTACTCCGTTTCCCAACCGAAAGTCTGGACGCGAGCCATACTCCGTGGGGAGCGCGGCGAGCGTAGATGGCCTATCTTAGACAAAGCTATCAATAACTTACCCTTTTCGGACGTTCAAAAAGGCTCAATGGCGATCCCCAATCTGTCGTTGCCCTGCTCTCTCCCGCTGCTATGATGACGAGTCCTTAAGTATAATCAGCACTGTTAATTGTCAGGCCACGAAGCTTACACTCATTCATTTTTCATCTTGCGCTTCAAGCCTTCTGCTTCTACAGCTCTAAGGGCAGCCATTCCTTTGCTAAGGCTTGAAAGTCAGCTGAATATTTCAGCTATTGGCAGGAGGTCTTGACGATTTCTTTTTGCCTTTGATTGGAGTTTACATTACTAATATAATAGCGCTGGCTATTTTACAAGACCAACGGATCACACCGGGGAATAATGAGGCGAAGTCCATTTTGCTTTCCCTTATTCTTGTTTGGTCTTTTATTCCAAGCGATGTTTGTGATATTTATGATGGTTTGTAAAAAAAAGGTGCTTGTAAAATATTTTGTTATTTTTGCTATTCATCAAGCATTGTCTGCTAACAGGATCATAAGCTAATCAATATCACTTTTAGGTTACGGTGGCCAAAAATCAAGTTTCCTTGTTATGTTGTTATCCCGGCCAAGCAAAAACATAGCAACTATCCGTATCTATGACTTCGACATATGACTTTTTCTCAATAAGCAAGCTTTTGAATAGAAAAAGGTTGCTTATTGAGATCCACTTTTCTTTTCCTTGTCCGGAACAGATACTCTTTCCTAACGAACTCTTACAAACCAGAAATTTTGTGACTTTTGCCCCTATACTATTCACTGAGGATAGAGGGACTTGAATCCTCACGGTTCTGCAAAAACTAACGGTTTTTCCTTAGTGTATCCGACAATCGGAAAATAAGGCCTAAAATAAGCAGGAATAATGCCGGCAAATAAACAATAATAAGGCCAGGTTTTTACAATGTGTATTTGCAAATAAGGCCAGCTTTACTGGTTTTTCCAACGTGTATCCGGGAGCATTACAATCTATCCGTACTCTCGTTTCCACTTATTTACCTTACTTTATCGCCTCCCAAAGTTGCAAAGATCATCCTATCCATTGCAGCACTATTGGCGCCCGACTGTTTGCCTTTACTTCCGTCCGAAGCCGCACCATGATATGGCAAAAGCGTGATGGCTATTCTCGTTGTTTCCAGGATTTTCTGGTTCCCCGCAAATGAAATAACTGGCACATTAGGATGTATGAACATAGTTCTATTGACTGAAACTTATTAACGTACATGGTTAATGATTAGATCTAAAAATGTTGGCGCAGGTGAAGAAAGCGGAAAAAATACTAGATCAAAGATAAAAGGATCCCACCCATCCGCTCTGCATCTGAAACAGAATTACTTCCGAGCCTGAGCATAGCGATAGGTATGCTAAGCGGTTCGGTGTGTTTCCGGGGGAACAGTGATGGAACTGGTTGTTAGACCCCTGGACAACTGGTATTCTGGACTTGGGGATAAGGATGCAACTATCATAAACTTTATGGTGGAAAAACCTGATAGAATGGAATGTGCAAAGTGGATCTATTGGTACTACCTATATTACACTTCCTTGGGGGTGAACGGAGGAGCGATTCAGATCACACACCAGCAAAGGATACTTACAAGTCGTACGGCTTGGTTCCGTTTGGTTACCGATGGACCCGCAACCTGCTGCAGCAAATTTCATGCGGAAGACTAGACCGCCCATGCCCTATTGATTCGAGAAAAACGGGAATCGAACCCGCGGCTTCTGATATGACAAACCAGCACTCTAACCAACTGAGCTATTTTCCCACGCGTAATCAATGGCTACAAATAAATTATCTGCCGACAGAATTCTCAATCAGCATTAAAATGCCCATAAACTGGCTCAAACAAAACTATCGCAGATAAGTGGCCTAAAATAAGGAACAAAAGGCAAACTTATATCATATTAGCGTTTAATTTGAAACTTTCTATTTGCCATTATCCCAGCTATGTCCTTAATGAAATTTCGTATATTCCTGCACTTTACATCCCCTAAGACAGTTGGCTTAGAGGTATAGAGCAGGCAGCAAAATGCAAATGTTTGTTATGTCAGATCAAGCCAATTAACGCTTTCTCCATTCACCACATCAGCAGGTAGCCAATATCTGTTAATTGACGCCTTCCCGGCTTTTCTATTAGAACTTATGTCAAAAAAACCCTTTCCCCGGCTTCGTTTCATGGGCCAATCGTCTGAATTGACGTAGCCATACAATAGAAAATATTAGCTGCAAAGATACAATCGGAGAGTTCCCACATGACATAGAAACTTCCATTCGAAAAAATAAAACTGATACAAAAGCAAATTCCAATAAGGTCTTAGTTAAATAATCAGTCATGATTCCATTAATCCTATAATGTCAAATAAATGTTTTTTTTTTGCAATTAAGTCTAGCGATCAAATCGCATAAATTTCTTGATCTTAATGCTCTCAAGAAAATGACATAACGTATCCGATATCATTCCAGGCGGTACTCGTGCAGCAAAAGCATTTCATCAAAACCTTTGGGTCTAGTGAAGCCTGGATTATCCTTGTCTCTTAAAAAGCAGTAATACTATGCAATTTGATAGCAACTTTAGCGATTTCAATTAAAAACAACATGGACAGGCTATTAATATTTGATTGTTTAAGGCCTATTGGCTTTTATGCGAATCTGAATGGCTTTATCGGTGGGTTTTCGAGCCTTTCTAGCTGGTCTTTGGGCTTTTTTCGAATGAATGATTGTTTTCGTAATCGATTAACGGAATGGATTTGTAAACCATACGGAATCACTATTTACGGAAATAGGATAAGTAACTAATTTATGCAATTCCTCCGGAGAGATGGAATCTATCAGAGATACAATAGAGATTCACGATCGATTGGCTTCGGATATAGCTATAAAATCTTTACGTACATTCAGTACAACTAAACTATCTGGGATTTCGCGTGTTATCAATCCTTCAAAGCATTTCTACATCTTTAAGAAACGTGGACTGGAATGCGGGCGTTCTTCACGTCTCATATGTGTCCAATTGGTTGAGAAACCACCGATCCATTTGGAATTGATACAACTTGAATTAGTCTTTCCCGCCACTCTCTTTATCATGTCGTTATATAAAGAATCAGTATTCATTAACAATAAATGGCCATCTTTACAGGTAATGGATCCAAGCGCATTACGAGCAATCCTTAAGGATAAAAATGTTTTCTACAAATCCACAATAGCTCTTCCGTGCCTAAAGCCATATAAACATTTTTAATAAAATGGCACGAAAGGTTTCCGATAGCCTAAATGTGCGCCTGTATCCAGTAATCCCTAAAAAATGACTCTCTTCTCCTTTCTGGAATAATATTTTCTACCTTCTCCCTTTCTCATACATGGCCGATTGATTTCCGTTTCGTTCACTTTAGTCTAAAAAAAAAAAGAGGCTAACAGCACACATTCCAATAACTTTTATTGACAATTGGCCGTCAACATAAGGTCTGTTTTTGATATTTATAACTGTTTGTATCGTTTGCTGATAGCATATAGTACTAAATGGCATGCACTGACAAAAATAAGTGCCTGCACTTTGGCTTAGTATGCAAGTTCTCAGAAAGCAATTCAAGCCTAATGGTTGACGGTACGGTAATGAAGCCGGGCAGACACCTAATGTCTTTAACCGCTATCATACCGGCTAAGGTCTGCCGGTCTCCAGATCATGGCTATGATTAAACATATTAGTCAACTGCAGGCAATCTTGACTTTATAGTATAATGAAAAAAGACAACAGGTTATAAACGTTAAACAAATATACCGCAAACTTTGGAAACTAATAGAAAATACGGATACTTGCATAATCTCAGAAGATCATACTGTTATGATTAAGATAGGTGCTTATTGTAGAAAAGGGCACTTTTATAGGCTTAGTAACTGAGGCAATACTGCCATAATTTCTATAAAGAAAACCACGCAAAATTAACAGATAAGATTATTGGAACTGAAAAAACAACGCTGTGTTGCTTTTGTTTTTTTAGTTATTTTAGTAGCCTTTTGGCTAACGATCTGCCTGTGTGATAACGTTTAGGTAACAAATTGCATTTGGGAAAGAAGGTCAGCTGGACAAACTGCCAAACTTTTTATTCTTCTTTCTTGCTTAACACGACGCTTAAACCGTTTTTGACATGATCGGCTTGGTGATTAAACCAAACCGATTTAAGGGTCATTTAATAAAGGTTTATTGCATCGTTCAAATAAATACAAATCAGAATTATAAAAACATAAGCCTATGAAATAGCTACGCCTGGTTCTAAACCAATTAATGCAAATACGATCAAAAGAGGGGCGAAATGTGCTAATAAAAAAATGCCTCTCATAGATAACATGGTCCAAGCAAAGCCACTTAGGATCTTGACCAAACTGTAACCCGCCATCATATTGACAAATAAACATATTCCTAAGCTTAATGCACAGGGACAATAAGGGATTAGCTCCAAAAATACTAGAAAAAGTACTAACAGCAAAGGTACTCCCGGCGGTGGTGAAAAGCTGAAAAAATGAAGCCCATGTGTTTAGGACCCTACTACGATGATTCCAAAGGGAAAAGAAAATAAAGGACCCAAAGTAATAATAAAATGACTAGTTACCGTAAAACTATAGGATATTATACCTTACAAGTTACAGAATAGTAAAAAGGTAAAAGTGACGGAAATCAATGAAAAGAACTGCTGTTTCGGGGCACCACTAATCTATTCGTTCACCAAATTAGGCACAAATTCGTAGATCATCTCCACTAAAAATTACCAAGCATTCAGTACCAAGTGTCCTCCATTCGAAACCGCCAAATGGACTAAAAGTAATACGAAACCTATCATGGGAAACATGAACGAAGAGGGATTGATAAATAAAAGATAAATATTTCCTATATGGATGGGAATCAATGGAATAATGGCAAATTATTCTAGTGGACTGTAAGCCGTGATGAATTAAAAGAGTTTGTCTCAACACAAGAGACAGTCGTTTCTGACGTTTATCGAGTTTCCGGGCTATAGCCTTTGGGCCCTGTTTCATTCAATATTTCACACCCCTAAACTGCAATCCCACATCCAGCCTTGAGGAGTTACTTATCAAGGCAAAGCAGAGATAACATGCATAAAAATATTCTTTCGCGATGCTGCTAAGCTTGATATATTAATATTTTTATCATAGCTTAATTAGACGTAAATTGCAACCATAGATATCTTATTAACTTTAGACTGTATGAATGCATGGCTAGTTGTCGCGCGCGAATTTGCTTGTTCGCTATGACAAATTCTTCCGTTTAGCTAAAATTTCTCAATATAAGCAAAAGAAATGGCCTGGCTAAGGCTATGATTAACAAACCAGTTCCTTTACAAGGGCCCAGATAATTACTTCTCACAAACCGCTATCATTAAGGCTGCAAAGAGGGTCAACTCTATTGAAACATAGGAAAGTAAACAGATTGCAAATAAACACCGAATATCTGGAAGTGTAAACGGAGCCACTACAAACGACAAACAGACTTTTAAAATATGACGATGATTTGGACAGCTCCTCAAGGAAATAACATTTGATCCTAACAAAGCAATCACTATTATCAGGGCTTAAGGGCACATAAATGGAATCAACAAGGTACAAACGGTTGGCATTGCGTAGTCAGAAATCTTAGATTACAACTTAGTTGTCAGCAAATCAATAAATATGGTGGTTAAGCAGTAAAAAAAGTGCCGAACACTAAAAACTACCCGGACAAAAGTAACGAGAGGAGATAAAAAAAGACAGAAAGCATTTAAGTAGAGCAATTTTCTATAAAATTCTCTCCCGCTCTCGTAACAACTAGAAATCAAAGAGCACCAGATTTAATGAATCGAACAAAAAGATACAAAATAAGGACGTGATATTAAAGATATAATTACATATGTACTTAATGCCTCCATTAATTGTGTACAAATAAAAAACAAGTCTAAATAAAGCAAAGGTTTGGCCAGTAAAAAAATAAGCTCTTCCGGAAACAGATAAAACATAAACCATATCAAACTAAAGCATATCAGTATCCAAAAGCCACGAATCCTCAGTTCTTCTACGATTGTTTCGGATATAAAATATTTCATCTATTTTGAAAGAATTAATCGATCTTATAGCGATTTCGGCATAATTTTATCTCAAAAGCGTGAAATGGATATAAACTTCTTAATTGTTGCCCACATATAATAATTATATCATAAAGGTCCTTTGGTGCGGAATATTGGACTTTTCTTTTCAGAACATTCATAGTTTTCATGTGCTTTCGCTTCTATCACAAAAAAGAGATCCAAATTGAGTAACTTGTGTAAATAATAAAAGGTATTTAGTTGACATTGCTTTATTTCATTCCATTTGCCATGAAAGGATATTTACGGTAATTCTCCAACCAAACCACATATTATCAATTTTTGTGCCTTGGCTAGTATATGGTAACTGGCTTTGTTACAAGCCAAGCTATGCTCATGATTGCCTGATTAGCCATTCTATATAGAATAATCTGACAAGCCAGGCATAGTGAAAAAAGGCTCGATTCAAAGCGCTTTAAAGACAAAGATTTTGTCACCACCAAACCAACAGTCGAAGTTTCGTTAATCAAGCTAAATGCTAAAGCGCACTTTTTTTTAAAGGTAAAGGTCCGAATCCGATTTCTTTACATGGAAAAAGGTAGAAAGTGAACTGTATTAACTGAAGGAAGTTTCATTAAAGCGCTTCTGATTGAAGACATAAAATTAATCAATTTTCAACATTCTTTAGCATCACATGCTGCAATTATTTCGTGCATTATTGGTTACATGTCTTTAGGTTCTGTTTTTCATGTTTGTCTATTTCATTATTATATTAGTTTCGGGTTAAAGTAAGAAGGTTTTAAGTTATAGTCAACAAAGGCTTCATAATAAAATTGAAAACTAAAGCTAGCAAAACGAAGTGCGCAACAACCCATTGACTGCGCCTTGCCTTAATCGGCTAAGCAAATTGAGTGTTTAAAAAAAGCCAAATAAACGTTGTGGAAACAATCAGAGATTACTCTGATTTTGTCACATAATATTCGACACGATGATACTGACAGAAAGCAGCCCTCCTTTAATTAAGAATTCGTATCAAAACTGCTTGCCTTGTCGCTTGAATCTAACTTAGCAGATAGCTGTTGCCTTGAAAGGAACATTTGCTAAGCCAGGGTAAAGGAAATGGACTTAAAAAACCGCATATCGCCTATCGTATTATGTACATTTCCATTTCTTTTTCAAGCAAAGCGCTCAATATTTTTTGTTTTTCATAGTTTACATCGATGGGGTTTGGACGTTGTTTCTTTCCGACCGAAACCCCACTGTGAAATTCAACACCACGATATAACGTTAAACCCATTCATTGAGGTGGCCAATCAAGAGCTACTAGAACACCAGATATAAAAACTACCCAAGCCAATGAAAGAGGCAAGAAGATTTTCCGTCCAAGTCTCATTAATTAATCATAACAATATCGTAAAAATGCTGCACAAACCCGTATATGTACAAACGGAAATAAAATGACCTTTATACTGAACCAGATTGTGCCCGAAGTCCCCTAAAAACTAGGAATGTTTGAAATAAATGGCCAACCCCCCAAAAAAAGCAATGTACATAAACTAGAAGAGTAAAGGCGTGGCTCTATGACCAAAGGCCCAATACAATAAGGCCTTTGGGCCTTTCTCAAAAAACCGTACATGACATTTTCACATCATACGGCTCCGTTCCAAAAAGAAAAAGCCGGCAAATTAACGCAATGTCAAATCCAATCCGTCTCGCATGGATGTCTTGATGATGATTGACGGCCGGAATTGATTGTAAGTTCAGGCTGCCTTGTAAGACTTAGAGCCTGTATGGAGCATCCAGGAGAGGATCTAGAACTTCTCTTCCCGCCAGCTCAAAATGAAATAACAACAAAAAGTGAACTAAGAAAATTACTTGCTATAGGCGCTTCATTTTGAGCCTGTCTCAAAGAAACCAAATCAAATTGAGGGGCCTACTCGATTAAAAAAAACACTAGAATCTAGTTGCCGCAACAGATAAGCAAATAATTCTATACTTTCTTCATCTATCGGCCTCCCTTCACAGTCCTTTAGACCACTTAGCTAATATATGGCATAAGAAAGACAACGCAAACTTTGAAGTTTGCTGACAACCATACAAAGCTTGCTTAAAAAAAACAAAACTAAAAGGGTCTGGAAGAGTCATCGGCATAAAGATTTATGGTTTTGGCCTCACCCAAAAGAAAACGATCCTTTACAAATAAGCAATGCCATCTATGCCGCTGCGGGCTCAAATGAAATACCCAATGATGGGCACTTTTTAGTATTTTGTTTTTTATTTATTTAGCAGAGATCTCCTTCAAGCAAAAAACAAGTCTTTGCAAATTCCTTACAGAAGGTAAAGTTAAATAGTCTAGGCCCGATTTGCCCATAAGATACCATTAGCTCTATTTGGCCTGCAATCGTTTCAAACACATGAGCGCATGCTTCGCTGTCATTTCAGTAACTTATAGTGTTTTGTGGCCTTTTTATAAATGTGAACTATTGCCAGTGAATCTTTTTTTCTGGAACCAAAATGATTATCCCTGTCCAATGGGTTTACATTCATCCCTAGACGTCAGGTACTGTCTCTTTTCCTGCCGTTTTCGTAGCCGTCAACTGTAATCCGTGCAAGTGTATCCGCACCCGGAAACGATAAGAGATTCATTACGGTAACCTTTTCGGGGTTCGAGCTTAAGAGCACACTTATCCATATGGGCATTCAATAGTATAGATTTGGAAAAGAATATAAGGTTAATTACTTGGGATATCTCTTCAATCCTAGATAGCTCATTAAACGGGTTCGCGCTTCATGGCTGTGCTTACACACTAGGCTATTTCCTTTTGAAAGCTTTGCGGAATCTATTTGTGTTCAAACCGTCGCCCAAAAGGGTTTACTGCATAAGGCCCTTGCTTGAGAAGACGCTGGCTTTTGCGAAAAGCGAAAGCCTAACGAATGTCAGATGCGAAGCTCCGCACCTCATTAAAATCATATTAGCATATTCTCCTAAAGAAAATAAAACAAACCCCATTAAAGAATATTCCACGTTGTAGCCAGCTACTGGTTCAGCCTCTGCTTCTGGTGAATCAAATGGGGCTCGATTGATTTCTACTAGACAGGAAATAAAAAACATAATCGATACAGGAAACAAGAGAATACGAAACCATATCTGCTCTTACGCCATAACAATCTCACTTAAATTACAAAAACCTACACAAATTAGTACAGTAATGATAATAGGACCAATAGATACTTCATAAGAAACCATTTAAGCAGCAGATCATAATGCTCCTAGAGAAGCATATTTGGGATAAAGAGTTAAACTATTCCACCAATCCGTCGGTGTACATTGAGTTCTCTCCGAACCATACAAGCACGTCACCGCGCATACGGCTCTTTACCCCAACAACTTGCTTTAGATTGGTAACAGGGTTTCTTGAAAGGATGGACTAAGCTTTATAGATGCAAGTGCCGCTATCTAGCCTTAGCTTTCGCGAAGCAGATCAATCGCTAAAATCGCGGCTATGTGTTTTTTGTGGAAATCTTGTGATATGTCCTGCCTCAAATAATAAATTCACTAGACGATAATCCACTCCATTTCGCATCAAATGAAATGTGAGAGACCTATAGGCTCAGAACCTGCGCATCGCATTGGGTATAATTCGCTGAAATTAAGCAAACATCTGGACTCTTTTTCTGCTGCTATAAAAAAACAAAATAGGCTTTTGTTGGTTGTTACATTTTTTTTTTGAAAATATTGTTAAATATAGCAGATACCATGAGTCTTTCGATCATCCGCAAGAAAAACGTCTAACTAGATTTATCCGGTATCACCTATGGTTCTCATTCCAGAGGATCTGGAATGCTGCCGACTGGTATGTCGTTTAGTCTTTTATCTTCGAAGGAATAGGCAATATTTTTTATACGATGGGTGCTTTGATTCAGCAAACAAGCAATCTCAGCTGACGGAAAACAAAATAGCATACAGTTATTTGTTCTATCAACGAACACAGGAATGTAAAGATAACTGTAGGTTGTCGGCTGCCTAAGGAGACTTTGATTCGTAAAAAAGTTGCCTCATCTCAATCAACAGAGATAACTTTCATATAATATGCTTAGTGACTCCTTAACTGAACAGAATTAACCATGTTTCTGTAGCATGCCCTTTTCTAGCTTTTTTGCATGTATTCTTATTTCCAAACTACTTTAGCCCTTGGTATAAAAATCCTTTATCTTTGCCATCAGAATGATCTAAAAAGAAATTGACCCCCCTTTTTTTTTGGATGGGAACTCAGTTAGGGTAGGAATAACTGAGGAGTACCCAATTTGAAATCCCAATCTCGAGCATCTTTTTATCCACTCATATTATGATTATCTAGGACGAAATAATCCTTCTGACAATCTTTTCATTCATTTTTGGATACAAATCAAATAAATGATACTTAACATCTCTTTGTTAAGCTGACTCTGTTTTCTATTCAACCTTTTTCTATATCTCTAACTAAACAAAAAGTTGTTAGTGAACATCGACTGGTAGAAATATGTATGAAAAAAGGTTTATTAAGAAATATATTTTCTTTTTGTATTGAAAAGAAAACTGAGAAGGTTGAGATGGATCCAGAAGCAATCATTCTTTGTGGCGAACGGAATCCCGTTGGTTCAGATTGGAACTTTCTATGCAATTCCACTGTGCTATTAAAATATCGAGCATGGGTTCCCTCTGAAATAACCAATGAGGAGCCGTATGAATACAACGCTTCATGTACGGTTTCGAATCAGAGACGGTAAAATACAACCAAACTGTCGACTATCCTTATCTGGAAGTCTAAGTACAGTTGATATAGTCGACAACCAATCCAAGTATGGTATATTTGGATGGAACGGCGCCAACCTATAGGTTTCATAGCTTTCTTCATTTCTTCGTTAGCCGAGTGCGAAAGATTGCCATTTGATTTGCCAGAAGCGGAGGAAGAATCAGTAGCAGGTTATCAAACCGAATATTCAGGAATAAAATTCGGATTATTTTATGTCGGTTCCTACCCAAATCTCTTGGTTTCGTCGCTATTTGTAACGGTTCTTTACTTAGGCGGGTGGGATCTACCAACTATTATCCATCCCGGAATTAATCAGTTTTTCCTATCTATGAATGCTGACTATGATGTCTACCTTGGTGCGTTTGAAGTAGTAGTGAATATCATTATCACATCAGCCAAATCTTATTTATTTTTGTTTGCGAAAGGAAAAATCAAAGAAAAACTCGTGATTCTTTACCTATAGTAAGTTCCCGTATCCGTATTTCTCATAATGATAGTGCTAATTTTCTTATCTCTAGTTTCACTAAAATACTCTTAAGCAGTGCGCCGTGCATCTTTGACAAATTACAAGCCATCACGCTTTTCCTTCCAGGCAGCAAACTGTCATGTACGGAAATTCAAGCTAGCCCATAAAGTTTCTTTCTGCGCAGCGGAAACTGCTTATTTTCAGCGCCGATCCAACAATTAATAAATCAATAAACAATTAAAAAATAACTCATTTGCTCCTAAATTCACCAAATAACAAATGGATTGTACTTAGAGCAGGGATAGAAGCTTAACCGATTCTTTTACTACATCTTGTTAATTACAAAAAGCCAAAAACTAAACGATAGCAAAGCAAACAAACCTATCATTTATTCGCCCAACAAACAAGGCAAGCATTAAAAGAGAACAGCAGATATGAAAACTCAATCCTTTACCCCACAGATCATGCCATAAGCCCCATATGGCAAGGCCATCAAACAGAAAGCTTAATTTGCATATTGAAAAAAGCCTAGCAAATAAAATAACATTCAAACCCATGAACACCTCTATTACATTGCAGACAATTAAATCAACTAAACGGTCTTACCACGCAAACTAAAGTAATTAACATACTATTGTATTTAAATGTATATACAGTGAAAGTGCTTATCATATATGCGTTAGGTTAAATCCTTGCCAAGATAAGCCAATAATCGGAGCTTTAACATTTGCCGATAAAATAGGACAACATATATTAAGAAAAAGATACATTCCCGTTATCCAGGATATGAAATCAGAGCACTTAGAAAACGTAAAAGCGCAGACTAGCTCTCATTAATTAAATCCCATCCCTATTTTGCTTATTTCTTTTTAAACTCCGGATGCAAGATTCGAACTTACAGCCTATGGATTAACAGTCCATTGCTCTACCAATTAAGCTAATCCGGAACCCCTGTATGGAAATTTATTTTTTTTCTTTAGCCATATTAAATCATATGAGGATTAATGAGTTTAAGAATAACTAAAATGCCTAAACACTGATATTAAGTTTCAATTATATCTACAAAACAGCACAAAAAAGAAACTATGATATTTTAGGTCGATTTGCCAAATAAACTTTCTAGTCGAAACAATAGATCCTTAAGATCTGATATTGGCAAGAACTTCATAAATCCTCCTTCCCATGCAATTTTAATTGTTTGAGCATTAAAGAATGATTAAATCTTAAACGATATAAAAATATATCAAACAACTCGCACAAACGAAACTACCATTTTTAAAATAACAAACACCGTGCAAGCGGAATGTCTTGCGTTGCCCTTATATCATTTCTGCTCTTCGCTCGTCTCTAAATAGATGATAACTTCGCTATCTTTTAATTTTCTACTACCCTTAGACATTAGGCTATTTTCTTATCCAGTCGGAGCGGCTTTGGAGGCTCAAACCATTCGGACCCGTAATGGCTAAAACGAGATATTTTTGCGTTTAGTTAAAAGTTTAACCTGGTCAGGTTAAAAAACTCATTTAAGCAAAGTCAATGGTTCTTCACTATATGATATGTCACAGGCCTTTAGTTGTCTTAGCTAAACCAATTAATTAAGGCAGTAAATCATTAAGTCCATCCGAATGCAAGGAAATAGTCATTAGACTTTTGACTTTCTTCGGCAATTCTAAATGGCCCATTCCTTAATCCAGCTACCCGTAAGTTAGGTACTAAGGCAAAGTAAATTGAAAATATATTGATGGCCACCCGGCTCTCGTCTTTCAGTCCAAATAACTATCCTTATCCCAACCCTTAGCTCATGGGCCTCCTTTAGGCCAGAGAGTTGCAAATTGCTTTGGAAAGTCTCGTTTGTGGAAGGCTTTACTGTCATTAAAATAAACATTCGCATAGGACGGCTTCGCTTGCCTTCTTTTTCACAGGCAGCCTTAAAGCTCTCTGTTTGTTGGTTTTGCCGATTTTGTTTCTTTACGAAAAGAAAAATAAGCTGAAGCAACAAATGTAATGAATCTCGCAAGCAAACCCAAAAAGAAAATTCCGTGCACAAAAGTAAGCCTCGTTTGCAAATAAGCTAGTTCATACAAAGCAAACCTTTGGTCCTGAGCTTTTTGTGCTTACGCACATGATTTCATATGCTTCTAGGGGACATTATAAAAGTAAATGTCAATGCCATGAATATGAGTTTTTTAGGATTCGAATAGGGACTTGCTTTAAGCGCCACACTCAAAACGTACCAAATTGTTCAGATATGGAAGAGGCAAATGGAAGGGTTGCGAAAAAAGCTTAAATTGTACGTCAAGGTTAAGTCATATTTTATTAAAGAAAATCATATGGGCATCTAACAAGAACATATGGGATCAAAAACCATGAAAGCTTTATGCTAAACATGAACCAAAACGAATGCCCTATAAAGCCATTTGTCAAGATATAACCCTTTCTGATCGGATAGTGCGACCTGTTCACAGCGCAAAACCAACTTCAGGTCACATCTGTGCGCTCGTCTCCCATTCATCCAAACTCGGATGGCGGAATGAGCGAACTAGGTCTTCATGAAGGTGAAAGTCCTCCTCCCTTGAAGACAGGGTAACAGCATGTTCATATGTTAACTACGAGAATGGCATCCAAAGGCATAAAGCTGGGCAATCAAGAGATTCGGAACCTGGCGAAAGTAGGGAGTTTTTAATCTCAAGCAAGGGTGCGCTTAGTAATCATTAAACTTATTTCCGTTTTATGAACTCAGGTATTCCCATGCACGATGAATACTCAATTTCCATATTACAACCCCGAAGGCTAAACCAAGCTAAAACAGATAACAGGGAACCACAGCCCTAGCATATGAAGCGTCGAGACAAGAAAACAGGACAATATTTTGGCTCCTGCGTTCATAACATGGAACAGAGGCCAAGGAAAAGGGATTGTTTGTTTCTTTTCGTTTTTCGAACGCACCTCCGACGTAGAGCAGAAGCCTTACGGCCCGATGCAAAAGATATGGAGTTCTGGAATTGGGGAACCCTGTACACTCTTGGGATTGCGCCCAAAAAAGCTAATCATAGGGTGGACAGGAAAAGGAAGGGACAATACGCGAAAGCCCTAAAGTCATAATTAGGATATGCCAAAATGTTCCTGCATCCGATTGCGAAAGAAGCCCTAGCACATAAAAATAAGGTGCGCAGATAAGGAGAGACAAAGAACTGCTAATACCTTGCCTCTAGATCACAGAGAGCACCTGCTTTGTTACAAATAAAATATATGATCTAATTTGCCGACAAGTGCAAATGGAATAAAAGATGTGGCTTTGCTAGAAGCCCATATGATTTTCAAACAAAACGAGAGCAAAATCAAAACTTAATCATGCCAAGTCGATCTTGCTATGGCGCTATTAGGGCAACTTAATGATCAAAAGGGCAAAGTAAGTAACCAATGGCCATGCCAATAGACTGACAAACGCTTTATAATGGACTAAAGATTAAAAAGTAGATGATTTTGTGGCTGGAAACAACAAGGATTTTGGCCTATTTAAAAATCGCTTTTCGTTTAAACCATCTCCCATCCCTCGGCTAACATTAAACTTTATAGGCGAGTCATATCGATGGATAGACGAAATCTCTGGAATAGGGACAAGGGCCAAAGCCCTTTTTTTTAGGTCAAACTCCAAGCACAAAGTATACGATGTGCTTAGTGTTTCTTTGTTTTACGGCCAATGGACACTATGAGTGGAAATAGATTAACTTAACTTATGCCGTTGACAAGTCAAAACCAATCAAATAACCTACAGGCGGCAATTGCTATATAGACATCGCCATTTTTGAAAGGAAAAAGAAGAGCCTGCATTTGGTCATTTTTTCCCGGATGCATGGAGCCATACGACGGGAAACCGTCATGAGCGGTTCCGGATTGGCGGTCAGACAGGAAACTGATTGGTCTACCATAACCGAAATAAGACTCTCAAAAAGTTATATAAGTTGCCAAGAAACAGTTCATTTACATGAGTAAAAAACCGACGTATTTTCACTGGTCGCTTTCGCTCCATATACCGGTTATTTCGCATGTTTCGCATAGTTTTCCGTGAATTAGCTTCAAAAGGT
>NW_028229525.1:829795-861230 GCF_053477565.2 Lygodium microphyllum
GTCAAAACGTCTCATTTAGCTAACAAACAGTTATAAACATCAAAAACATACCTTGTGCCGGCAAAGCCGACGCAAGTTTTTAGAATGCTCAAGCACTTTTTTGAAATCTATTTCGGCTGACGAGACGGAACTTTATCTTTTTGGCATTCTGGTCAAAATTCTCGGAATCATCATACCACTTCTACCAGGAGTAGCTTTTTCAGTGTTGGTCGAACGTAAGGTCATGGCTTCCATGCAACGTCGAAAGGGGCCTAATGTGGTGGGACTATTTGGATTGTTATAACCTCTAGCGGATGGTCTGAAATTGCTCTTAAAAGAGCCTATTTCACCATCAAGCGCTAATCTTTTTCTTTTTTTAATGGCTCCGGTAATTACATTTATGGTGCGCCGTGCAAAGCTCATTTCTTTTCATCATAAAGGAATACACAAAAGTCTACCCTAAATAAAGGTACATGCGAAAAGCCCATACAACATATCGACCTAATAATCTATCGGGTTCACAAGCGATTGAGGATGGAAGTCAAAACATAAAGCGAGGTATTTGGGTTTTGAGCCTAGGGCCCTCTCTTTTAGTATCCATCGGCTGATATGAAAAAGGTTAGATTCACTTACTTGATACGTACTTACTGTCCAGGTAAAGGCCATATATTTTGGACACAATATGTCAGTATATTTGTGGCGGAATGGTCTAGAGTCAACGTTTTGACTTCCGCATAGAAAAGTCAAGCCCAACCGCAAGTAATTTCAGTATAAGAACTGATTTAAGTCATCGAACAAGTGCGCAAGAACCTATAATTCTTGTTCGTGGGACAATGCCAATAAATAGATAATGTTTGTCTCGTTCCGGGCAGGATGGTTCGGAGTTTTTATGTCTTAAAAGAAAAGTGTCCACTGGCTTTTGGGTATTTGATCCGATTCTATTGCTCTTTAGGACCAAAAGAAAGAGGAGGGCTGAGGTCAGGAAAATATACACCTATTTGATTTCTTTATGGCCCTTGGTGCGTGGCAATTGTTTGTTTTGTAAGTGTGCGATTTCGCAGAGAGTAAAGCTAGGCAAAACAATAATGTCTACTTCCCTTATCCCCGCAGAGTAAAGACAGAGAAATGAGGCAATCACGGGAAGTAACTGTTTTGCATCATTTAGCAAACGATGCGTGGTCTCAGAGGTAGCATAGTAGCAGAATAAAAGGATTGGCATTTTTGTTGGACTGTGAAGGCAACTAGTCGGAATAAATTTCGGTCAAAGGTAAACGTTACGTGGCTTTACGTAAAAACCGACGTGCGTGTTCAATGGCACAGACCTTGTTTCTATTCTAATCAAGTTATCAAGGGATCTTCGCCGGACTAAACTAATAGGTACTTTAGTTATTTGTCTGGGAAAATAAATTAGTTTAGTCAGAAGATATTTGTTATCGTTGTATAAGACATTTTTGTTGTCGAACCGGTGCCCATTCAACATTAAATCCATCTTTTAGACTGTATTGATATGGCTTAATTGGCTAGGCAGCTAATATATATGCACTAAGGTAATTGCACTTTCGCAAAGAAAGAAACGACAATATCTCCAGCCACCGAGGTGTTCTGAGGTAAAGCTGTATGACAAAATATTGTCACGTACAGTTTGGAGGGCAGCATTTGATATATTGACCCCTATTTGAGTCTGGTAGCTTGGGCGGTTATACTTTTTGATTATGGTATGGTATTGTCAGATTTAAATGTAGGTATATTGTATTCATTTGCTATATCTTCTTTAGGGGTCTATGGGATTATCATAGCGGGTCGGTCTAGTAGGGCGGCCGTTCAGTTGCCTATGGTATTAAGGTTTATGCGGTCAAATTCTATGTAGCGCGAAATGATTTGCTTTACATTTTGTATGGGACTCTTTTACGAGACTATTTCTTGGTTGAACTCGGCAAAGATAAAGGATTTTTATACCAAGGGCTAAAGTAGTTTGGAAATAAGAATACATGCAAAAAAGCTAGAAAAGGGCATGCTACAGAAACATGGTTAATTCTGTTCAGTTAAGGAGTCACTAAGCATATTATATGAAAGTTATCTCTGTTGATTGAGATGAGGCAACTTTTTTACGAATCAAAGTCTCCTTAGGCAGCCGACAACCTACAGTTATCTTTACATTCCTGTGTTCGTTGATAGAACAAATAACTGTATGCTATTTTGTTTTCCGTCAGCTGAGATTGCTTGTTTGCTGAATCAAAGCACCCATCGTATAAAAAATATTGCCTATTCCTTCGAAGATAAAAGACTAAACGACATACCAGTCGGCAGCATTCCAGATCCTCTGGAATGAGAACCATAGGTGATACCGGATAAATCTAGTTAGACGTTTTTCTTGCGGATGATCGAAAGACTCATGGTATCTGCTATATTTAACAATATTTTCAAAAAAAAAATGTAACAACCAACAAAAGCCTATTTTGTTTTTTTATAGCAGCAGAAAAAGAGTCCAGATGTTTGCTTAATTTCAGCGAATTATACCCAATGCGATGCGCAGGTTCTGAGCCTATAGGTCTCTCACATTTCATTTGATGCGAAATGGAGTGGATTATCGTCTAGTGAATTTATTATTTGAGGCAGGACATATCACAAGATTTCCACAAAAAACACATAGCCGCGATTTTAGCGATTGATCTGCTTCGCGAAAGCTAAGGCTAGATAGCGGCACTTGCATCTATAAAGCTTAGTCCATCCTTTCAAGAAACCCTGTTACCAATCTAAAGCAAGTTGTTGGGGTAAAGAGCCGTATGCGCGGTGACGTGCTTGTATGGTTCGGAGAGAACTCAATGTACACCGACGGATTGGTGGAATAGTTTAACTCTTTATCCCAAATATGCTTCTCTAGGAGCATTATGATCTGCTGCTTAAATGGTTTCTTATGAAGTATCTATTGGTCCTATTATCATTACTGTACTAATTTGTGTAGGTTTTTGTAATTTAAGTGAGATTGTTATGGCGTAAGAGCAGATATGGTTTCGTATTCTCTTGTTTCCTGTATCGATTATGTTTTTTATTTCCTGTCTAGTAGAAATCAATCGAGCCCCATTTGATTCACCAGAAGCAGAGGCTGAACCAGTAGCTGGCTACAACGTGGAATATTCTTTAATGGGGTTTGTTTTATTTTCTTTAGGAGAATATGCTAATATGATTTTAATGAGGTGCGGAGCTTCGCATCTGACATTCGTTAGGCTTTCGCTTTTCGCAAAAGCCAGCGTCTTCTCAAGCAAGGGCCTTATGCAGTAAACCCTTTTGGGCGACGGTTTGAACACAAATAGATTCCGCAAAGCTTTCAAAAGGAAATAGCCTAGTGTGTAAGCACAGCCATGAAGCGCGAACCCGTTTAATGAGCTATCTAGGATTGAAGAGATATCCCAAGTAATTAACCTTATATTCTTTTCCAAATCTATACTATTGAATGCCCATATGGATAAGTGTGCTCTTAAGCTCGAACCCCGAAAAGGTTACCGTAATGAATCTCTTATCGTTTCCGGGTGCGGATACACTTGCACGGATTACAGTTGACGGCTACGAAAACGGCAGGAAAAGAGACAGTACCTGACGTCTAGGGATGAATGTAAACCCATTGGACAGGGATAATCATTTTGGTTCCAGAAAAAAAGATTCACTGGCAATAGTTCACATTTATAAAAAGGCCACAAAACACTATAAGTTACTGAAATGACAGCGAAGCATGCGCTCATGTGTTTGAAACGATTGCAGGCCAAATAGAGCTAATGGTATCTTATGGGCAAATCGGGCCTAGACTATTTAACTTTACCTTCTGTAAGGAATTTGCAAAGACTTGTTTTTTGCTTGAAGGAGATCTCTGCTAAATAAATAAAAAACAAAATACTAAAAAGTGCCCATCATTGGGTATTTCATTTGAGCCCGCAGCGGCATAGATGGCATTGCTTATTTGTAAAGGATCGTTTTCTTTTGGGTGAGGCCAAAACCATAAATCTTTATGCCGATGACTCTTCCAGACCCTTTTAGTTTTGTTTTTTTTAAGCAAGCTTTGTATGGTTGTCAGCAAACTTCAAAGTTTGCGTTGTCTTTCTTATGCCATATATTAGCTAAGTGGTCTAAAGGACTGTGAAGGGAGGCCGATAGATGAAGAAAGTATAGAATTATTTGCTTATCTGTTGCGGCAACTAGATTCTAGTGTTTTTTTTAATCGAGTAGGCCCCTCAATTTGATTTGGTTTCTTTGAGACAGGCTCAAAATGAAGCGCCTATAGCAAGTAATTTTCTTAGTTCACTTTTTGTTGTTATTTCATTTTGAGCTGGCGGGAAGAGAAGTTCTAGATCCTCTCCTGGATGCTCCATACAGGCTCTAAGTCTTACAAGGCAGCCTGAACTTACAATCAATTCCGGCCGTCAATCATCATCAAGACATCCATGCGAGACGGATTGGATTTGACATTGCGTTAATTTGCCGGCTTTTTCTTTTTGGAACGGAGCCGTATGATGTGAAAATGTCATGTACGGTTTTTTGAGAAAGGCCCAAAGGCCTTATTGTATTGGGCCTTTGGTCATAGAGCCACGCCTTTACTCTTCTAGTTTATGTACATTGCTTTTTTTGGGGGGTTGGCCATTTATTTCAAACATTCCTAGTTTTTAGGGGACTTCGGGCACAATCTGGTTCAGTATAAAGGTCATTTTATTTCCGTTTGTACATATACGGGTTTGTGCAGCATTTTTACGATATTGTTATGATTAATTAATGAGACTTGGACGGAAAATCTTCTTGCCTCTTTCATTGGCTTGGGTAGTTTTTATATCTGGTGTTCTAGTAGCTCTTGATTGGCCACCTCAATGAATGGGTTTAACGTTATATCGTGGTGTTGAATTTCACAGTGGGGTTTCGGTCGGAAAGAAACAACGTCCAAACCCCATCGATGTAAACTATGAAAAACAAAAAATATTGAGCGCTTTGCTTGAAAAAGAAATGGAAATGTACATAATACGATAGGCGATATGCGGTTTTTTAAGTCCATTTCCTTTACCCTGGCTTAGCAAATGTTCCTTTCAAGGCAACAGCTATCTGCTAAGTTAGATTCAAGCGACAAGGCAAGCAGTTTTGATACGAATTCTTAATTAAAGGAGGGCTGCTTTCTGTCAGTATCATCGTGTCGAATATTATGTGACAAAATCAGAGTAATCTCTGATTGTTTCCACAACGTTTATTTGGCTTTTTTTAAACACTCAATTTGCTTAGCCGATTAAGGCAAGGCGCAGTCAATGGGTTGTTGCGCACTTCGTTTTGCTAGCTTTAGTTTTCAATTTTATTATGAAGCCTTTGTTGACTATAACTTAAAACCTTCTTACTTTAACCCGAAACTAATATAATAATGAAATAGACAAACATGAAAAACAGAACCTAAAGACATGTAACCAATAATGCACGAAATAATTGCAGCATGTGATGCTAAAGAATGTTGAAAATTGATTAATTTTATGTCTTCAATCAGAAGCGCTTTAATGAAACTTCCTTCAGTTAATACAGTTCACTTTCTACCTTTTTCCATGTAAAGAAATCGGATTCGGACCTTTACCTTTAAAAAAAAGTGCGCTTTAGCATTTAGCTTGATTAACGAAACTTCGACTGTTGGTTTGGTGGTGACAAAATCTTTGTCTTTAAAGCGCTTTGAATCGAGCCTTTTTTCACTATGCCTGGCTTGTCAGATTATTCTATATAGAATGGCTAATCAGGCAATCATGAGCATAGCTTGGCTTGTAACAAAGCCAGTTACCATATACTAGCCAAGGCACAAAAATTGATAATATGTGGTTTGGTTGGAGAATTACCGTAAATATCCTTTCATGGCAAATGGAATGAAATAAAGCAATGTCAACTAAATACCTTTTATTATTTACACAAGTTACTCAATTTGGATCTCTTTTTTGTGATAGAAGCGAAAGCACATGAAAACTATGAATGTTCTGAAAAGAAAAGTCCAATATTCCGCACCAAAGGACCTTTATGATATAATTATTATATGTGGGCAACAATTAAGAAGTTTATATCCATTTCACGCTTTTGAGATAAAATTATGCCGAAATCGCTATAAGATCGATTAATTCTTTCAAAATAGATGAAATATTTTATATCCGAAACAATCGTAGAAGAACTGAGGATTCGTGGCTTTTGGATACTGATATGCTTTAGTTTGATATGGTTTATGTTTTATCTGTTTCCGGAAGAGCTTATTTTTTTACTGGCCAAACCTTTGCTTTATTTAGACTTGTTTTTTATTTGTACACAATTAATGGAGGCATTAAGTACATATGTAATTATATCTTTAATATCACGTCCTTATTTTGTATCTTTTTGTTCGATTCATTAAATCTGGTGCTCTTTGATTTCTAGTTGTTACGAGAGCGGGAGAGAATTTTATAGAAAATTGCTCTACTTAAATGCTTTCTGTCTTTTTTTATCTCCTCTCGTTACTTTTGTCCGGGTAGTTTTTAGTGTTCGGCACTTTTTTTACTGCTTAACCACCATATTTATTGATTTGCTGACAACTAAGTTGTAATCTAAGATTTCTGACTACGCAATGCCAACCGTTTGTACCTTGTTGATTCCATTTATGTGCCCTTAAGCCCTGATAATAGTGATTGCTTTGTTAGGATCAAATGTTATTTCCTTGAGGAGCTGTCCAAATCATCGTCATATTTTAAAAGTCTGTTTGTCGTTTGTAGTGGCTCCGTTTACACTTCCAGATATTCGGTGTTTATTTGCAATCTGTTTACTTTCCTATGTTTCAATAGAGTTGACCCTCTTTGCAGCCTTAATGATAGCGGTTTGTGAGAAGTAATTATCTGGGCCCTTGTAAAGGAACTGGTTTGTTAATCATAGCCTTAGCCAGGCCATTTCTTTTGCTTATATTGAGAAATTTTAGCTAAACGGAAGAATTTGTCATAGCGAACAAGCAAATTCGCGCGCGACAACTAGCCATGCATTCATACAGTCTAAAGTTAATAAGATATCTATGGTTGCAATTTACGTCTAATTAAGCTATGATAAAAATATTAATATATCAAGCTTAGCAGCATCGCGAAAGAATATTTTTATGCATGTTATCTCTGCTTTGCCTTGATAAGTAACTCCTCAAGGCTGGATGTGGGATTGCAGTTTAGGGGTGTGAAATATTGAATGAAACAGGGCCCAAAGGCTATAGCCCGGAAACTCGATAAACGTCAGAAACGACTGTCTCTTGTGTTGAGACAAACTCTTTTAATTCATCACGGCTTACAGTCCACTAGAATAATTTGCCATTATTCCATTGATTCCCATCCATATAGGAAATATTTATCTTTTATTTATCAATCCCTCTTCGTTCATGTTTCCCATGATAGGTTTCGTATTACTTTTAGTCCATTTGGCGGTTTCGAATGGAGGACACTTGGTACTGAATGCTTGGTAATTTTTAGTGGAGATGATCTACGAATTTGTGCCTAATTTGGTGAACGAATAGATTAGTGGTGCCCCGAAACAGCAGTTCTTTTCATTGATTTCCGTCACTTTTACCTTTTTACTATTCTGTAACTTGTAAGGTATAATATCCTATAGTTTTACGGTAACTAGTCATTTTATTATTACTTTGGGTCCTTTATTTTCTTTTCCCTTTGGAATCATCGTAGTAGGGTCCTAAACACATGGGCTTCATTTTTTCAGCTTTTCACCACCGCCGGGAGTACCTTTGCTGTTAGTACTTTTTCTAGTATTTTTGGAGCTAATCCCTTATTGTCCCTGTGCATTAAGCTTAGGAATATGTTTATTTGTCAATATGATGGCGGGTTACAGTTTGGTCAAGATCCTAAGTGGCTTTGCTTGGACCATGTTATCTATGAGAGGCATTTTTTTATTAGCACATTTCGCCCCTCTTTTGATCGTATTTGCATTAATTGGTTTAGAACCAGGCGTAGCTATTTCATAGGCTTATGTTTTTATAATTCTGATTTGTATTTATTTGAACGATGCAATAAACCTTTATTAAATGACCCTTAAATCGGTTTGGTTTAATCACCAAGCCGATCATGTCAAAAACGGTTTAAGCGTCGTGTTAAGCAAGAAAGAAGAATAAAAAGTTTGGCAGTTTGTCCAGCTGACCTTCTTTCCCAAATGCAATTTGTTACCTAAACGTTATCACACAGGCAGATCGTTAGCCAAAAGGCTACTAAAATAACTAAAAAAACAAAAGCAACACAGCGTTGTTTTTTCAGTTCCAATAATCTTATCTGTTAATTTTGCGTGGTTTTCTTTATAGAAATTATGGCAGTATTGCCTCAGTTACTAAGCCTATAAAAGTGCCCTTTTCTACAATAAGCACCTATCTTAATCATAACAGTATGATCTTCTGAGATTATGCAAGTATCCGTATTTTCTATTAGTTTCCAAAGTTTGCGGTATATTTGTTTAACGTTTATAACCTGTTGTCTTTTTTCATTATACTATAAAGTCAAGATTGCCTGCAGTTGACTAATATGTTTAATCATAGCCATGATCTGGAGACCGGCAGACCTTAGCCGGTATGATAGCGGTTAAAGACATTAGGTGTCTGCCCGGCTTCATTACCGTACCGTCAACCATTAGGCTTGAATTGCTTTCTGAGAACTTGCATACTAAGCCAAAGTGCAGGCACTTATTTTTGTCAGTGCATGCCATTTAGTACTATATGCTATCAGCAAACGATACAAACAGTTATAAATATCAAAAACAGACCTTATGTTGACGGCCAATTGTCAATAAAAGTTATTGGAATGTGTGCTGTTAGCCTCTTTTTTTTTTTAGACTAAAGTGAACGAAACGGAAATCAATCGGCCATGTATGAGAAAGGGAGAAGGTAGAAAATATTATTCCAGAAAGGAGAAGAGAGTCATTTTTTAGGGATTACTGGATACAGGCGCACATTTAGGCTATCGGAAACCTTTCGTGCCATTTTATTAAAAATGTTTATATGGCTTTAGGCACGGAAGAGCTATTGTGGATTTGTAGAAAACATTTTTATCCTTAAGGATTGCTCGTAATGCGCTTGGATCCATTACCTGTAAAGATGGCCATTTATTGTTAATGAATACTGATTCTTTATATAACGACATGATAAAGAGAGTGGCGGGAAAGACTAATTCAAGTTGTATCAATTCCAAATGGATCGGTGGTTTCTCAACCAATTGGACACATATGAGACGTGAAGAACGCCCGCATTCCAGTCCACGTTTCTTAAAGATGTAGAAATGCTTTGAAGGATTGATAACACGCGAAATCCCAGATAGTTTAGTTGTACTGAATGTACGTAAAGATTTTATAGCTATATCCGAAGCCAATCGATCGTGAATCTCTATTGTATCTCTGATAGATTCCATCTCTCCGGAGGAATTGCATAAATTAGTTACTTATCCTATTTCCGTAAATAGTGATTCCGTATGGTTTACAAATCCATTCCGTTAATCGATTACGAAAACAATCATTCATTCGAAAAAAGCCCAAAGACCAGCTAGAAAGGCTCGAAAACCCACCGATAAAGCCATTCAGATTCGCATAAAAGCCAATAGGCCTTAAACAATCAAATATTAATAGCCTGTCCATGTTGTTTTTAATTGAAATCGCTAAAGTTGCTATCAAATTGCATAGTATTACTGCTTTTTAAGAGACAAGGATAATCCAGGCTTCACTAGACCCAAAGGTTTTGATGAAATGCTTTTGCTGCACGAGTACCGCCTGGAATGATATCGGATACGTTATGTCATTTTCTTGAGAGCATTAAGATCAAGAAATTTATGCGATTTGATCGCTAGACTTAATTGCAAAAAAAAAACATTTATTTGACATTATAGGATTAATGGAATCATGACTGATTATTTAACTAAGACCTTATTGGAATTTGCTTTTGTATCAGTTTTATTTTTTCGAATGGAAGTTTCTATGTCATGTGGGAACTCTCCGATTGTATCTTTGCAGCTAATATTTTCTATTGTATGGCTACGTCAATTCAGACGATTGGCCCATGAAACGAAGCCGGGGAAAGGGTTTTTTTGACATAAGTTCTAATAGAAAAGCCGGGAAGGCGTCAATTAACAGATATTGGCTACCTGCTGATGTGGTGAATGGAGAAAGCGTTAATTGGCTTGATCTGACATAACAAACATTTGCATTTTGCTGCCTGCTCTATACCTCTAAGCCAACTGTCTTAGGGGATGTAAAGTGCAGGAATATACGAAATTTCATTAAGGACATAGCTGGGATAATGGCAAATAGAAAGTTTCAAATTAAACGCTAATATGATATAAGTTTGCCTTTTGTTCCTTATTTTAGGCCACTTATCTGCGATAGTTTTGTTTGAGCCAGTTTATGGGCATTTTAATGCTGATTGAGAATTCTGTCGGCAGATAATTTATTTGTAGCCATTGATTACGCGTGGGAAAATAGCTCAGTTGGTTAGAGTGCTGGTTTGTCATATCAGAAGCCGCGGGTTCGATTCCCGTTTTTCTCGAATCAATAGGGCATGGGCGGTCTAGTCTTCCGCATGAAATTTGCTGCAGCAGGTTGCGGGTCCATCGGTAACCAAACGGAACCAAGCCGTACGACTTGTAAGTATCCTTTGCTGGTGTGTGATCTGAATCGCTCCTCCGTTCACCCCCAAGGAAGTGTAATATAGGTAGTACCAATAGATCCACTTTGCACATTCCATTCTATCAGGTTTTTCCACCATAAAGTTTATGATAGTTGCATCCTTATCCCCAAGTCCAGAATACCAGTTGTCCAGGGGTCTAACAACCAGTTCCATCACTGTTCCCCCGGAAACACACCGAACCGCTTAGCATACCTATCGCTATGCTCAGGCTCGGAAGTAATTCTGTTTCAGATGCAGAGCGGATGGGTGGGATCCTTTTATCTTTGATCTAGTATTTTTTCCGCTTTCTTCACCTGCGCCAACATTTTTAGATCTAATCATTAACCATGTACGTTAATAAGTTTCAGTCAATAGAACTATGTTCATACATCCTAATGTGCCAGTTATTTCATTTGCGGGGAACCAGAAAATCCTGGAAACAACGAGAATAGCCATCACGCTTTTGCCATATCATGGTGCGGCTTCGGACGGAAGTAAAGGCAAACAGTCGGGCGCCAATAGTGCTGCAATGGATAGGATGATCTTTGCAACTTTGGGAGGCGATAAAGTAAGGTAAATAAGTGGAAACGAGAGTACGGATAGATTGTAATGCTCCCGGATACACGTTGGAAAAACCAGTAAAGCTGGCCTTATTTGCAAATACACATTGTAAAAACCTGGCCTTATTATTGTTTATTTGCCGGCATTATTCCTGCTTATTTTAGGCCTTATTTTCCGATTGTCGGATACACTAAGGAAAAACCGTTAGTTTTTGCAGAACCGTGAGGATTCAAGTCCCTCTATCCTCAGTGAATAGTATAGGGGCAAAAGTCACAAAATTTCTGGTTTGTAAGAGTTCGTTAGGAAAGAGTATCTGTTCCGGACAAGGAAAAGAAAAGTGGATCTCAATAAGCAACCTTTTTCTATTCAAAAGCTTGCTTATTGAGAAAAAGTCATATGTCGAAGTCATAGATACGGATAGTTGCTATGTTTTTGCTTGGCCGGGATAACAACATAACAAGGAAACTTGATTTTTGGCCACCGTAACCTAAAAGTGATATTGATTAGCTTATGATCCTGTTAGCAGACAATGCTTGATGAATAGCAAAAATAACAAAATATTTTACAAGCACCTTTTTTTTACAAACCATCATAAATATCACAAACATCGCTTGGAATAAAAGACCAAACAAGAATAAGGGAAAGCAAAATGGACTTCGCCTCATTATTCCCCGGTGTGATCCGTTGGTCTTGTAAAATAGCCAGCGCTATTATATTAGTAATGTAAACTCCAATCAAAGGCAAAAAGAAATCGTCAAGACCTCCTGCCAATAGCTGAAATATTCAGCTGACTTTCAAGCCTTAGCAAAGGAATGGCTGCCCTTAGAGCTGTAGAAGCAGAAGGCTTGAAGCGCAAGATGAAAAATGAATGAGTGTAAGCTTCGTGGCCTGACAATTAACAGTGCTGATTATACTTAAGGACTCGTCATCATAGCAGCGGGAGAGAGCAGGGCAACGACAGATTGGGGATCGCCATTGAGCCTTTTTGAACGTCCGAAAAGGGTAAGTTATTGATAGCTTTGTCTAAGATAGGCCATCTACGCTCGCCGCGCTCCCCACGGAGTATGGCTCGCGTCCAGACTTTCGGTTGGGAAACGGAGTAACTTTCAAAAGCTCCCCCAAAGGAGGGCCGGCCAAGCCGTATGTTTTTGAAAATGGGATTTTTCCTTAAGCTTTAAAGCCGACGCGGAAACCCATTAATTTTTAATAATGTAGTAGATAATGATAAATCGTATATAATAAATGTAATGTGTGTTAGAGCATGTATCATTTCGATTACGTATTGAATTGACCTTTCTACATAACTTAAGACAAGCCTAACCTTGTGTCATGATTAAATAGGAAAGGGCTCGATACAATGGGAAGAGCCGTATGAGGCCATCAGTTTCATGTACGGTTCGGAAGCCAGGCTTATGTAATAATGCTGAAGCCTAGGATAACTGCATAGTTTCAGTTCTATTTCGTTGCGCGAAGGCGCCCTATGATATTCGGTGAACCCGTTAAAATACGAAAACATAAGTTATGATGGAAGCAGGAATCTAATTAAACTATTACACTTGCGTAATATGGTTTTGGCGAATGCAGGACTCAAAAGCCCCAAAGTGGAAGAGCCAAAAATTATTTTGTCAAAGCCACATAAACCCAATATTATTTTGCTAAAACCATTAGACAGGAAAATGGTTTGGATTGAATTGACCAAGATTTGGCGTGATCGTGAAAAGGTCAAGGGGTTGATTCTCAATCTGATGAAGGGCGGATATACTGTAGCTATCGCGGGGTTCATAGTTTTTTTTTCTAGGAGTCTTTTTTGCAAAAGTAAAAATAGCAAAGTACAAAGGAATAAAAGATTCCCTAGAAATCTAAAAGTCAAATCCCATATGAATAGGAACAGAAATGCAATATTAAACAAAAAAAATGACACATTTCGCAGGAATAGAACATTCAGAATTCTAAATATGAACCCAATAAAACGTAACATTGTAATAAGAGAGATTCATAACGTATCAATCAATTCCGTTCAAGTGCGTCAGGGCAGTAAAGTTTTTTGAAATCCTGGACTGGGCAGTGCCGGCGAGAAGTGTGCTTTGGTCTAAATCCAAGCAACCCGGGAGAGTGGCTGAGTGGTTAAAAGCGACAGACTGTAAATCTGTTGGAAACCCTTCTTCGCAGGTTCAAATCCTGCCTCTCCTAATAAAGTATTTGAACCTTTTCTTTATTCTTAAATAGCTTTCTTGCATTTAATGGGTGTTGGGACAGACCCAAGCACTAGATAAGATTTGAATGCTTAAATAGCATTTTTCGAAAGGAGTTTAAGCGAGTTCGTCGCAAACCATTTATTCCCAATCAAGGGCGCCTTTCCTCCATTCGATGAGAAAACCAATAGTCAAAATCCAAACAAATAGCATCATAGACCAAAATCCATACTAACCTATCTTTTCTAAAAAAACTGCCCAAGGAAATAAAAAAGTTACTTCTAAATCGAAAATAATAAATAGAAAAAGGACCAAATAAAATCATATATCAAATCGACTTCTAGCATCACTAAAGAGATCGAACCCACGCTCGTAAGCTGACAATTTTTCTGGATCTGCCGTTTTTTTACCTGTAAATGTAAAAGAAACCATGATTAGGATAAAAGAAAGTAGCAAACTGAAGATAAAACAAATTGCAATAGGTGCAAACTCATCCATCGTTAAATACTTAAACAGAAAAGGATAAAAATCCACCACAGACGGCTCTAACGTACTACAAATGCTAGGCCATATATAGATTAGCTGCTGTATGCAAGCATCAGACGTTTGTTGGGTATCTCTTAATAAAGGCAGTAGCTGTTTGACTGTCTGCGGATAATAATTATCCCCCATTTCATGGTATTTACGAATGCATAAATTGGCTTTCCTTACAAATCCAGTAAAAGGTTCACCATAAGGGGAACCCTTGGATAAATAATCTCTTAGATTAGGTAATATTACCTGATGTAATTCATTTAAGGGTCTCGCCAAAGCTTCCCTTCCCGTGCTGTTATCGTTTTCAGTAAGGTATATAATATGATTAAGATGAGCGTCGAAAGAGTTCTTCAATGTCTGATATTCTCTCAAATTTCTAAGCAATGGATCCATATTTTCAATTTTTCTTTAAAATACTTAGGTATAGCAAAGACTTACTTAAGCTCTGCGGTCTGTTTCTGATGTTTATGGATATTCTTTGAATAATTTAAGAAATACAACAAATAATTTATATCAAATAGAAGAAAGAATTGATAATAATTTCTTAAAATTTATTAAGGATATCTGATCGTGTATCAAGAGGTAAATCTATTGAAAATATAGATGTTCCAGAAATGGTTAATAATGTAATCAAGAAAGACCATTTTTATTTGAGTCTATAGAAACAAATACAGTATCTACTCAAACTGAAAATATTCAATTAGATAATATTAATTGAATATATCCTTATTCAAAGCCAGTTCTCGTAACCTTTATTCAAAGCCAGTTCTTGTATCCTTATTTAAAGCCAGTTCTCGTAACCTTTATTCAAAGCCAGTTTTGACCAAAATATTCACCTTATCTTACAAAATTGATGTCAAATGACCTTTTTATTAAAAAAAAGAAATATGGCCAGATGGGTTTAGAGCGAATTTTTTTTTTACAACAAAGATTGCTATGGCGCAACCCGTTTGGATTGGCCGAATAGGTTCTTATTAATCGATTGTTATTATACAAGAATTCTTGTATCGCTCATGCAGATCTTCCATCTACCGGAAACCAAAGGATTCATTGCTTTTCCTTTTTTGTCGAACTTGTATAAACACAACCCTATTTGCACCTATCAGTTACGAACTTGCTATTGTTATGAAAGACAACCCCTAGGCTCAGTCACAGCAACGAGTACCGAACCGTCGTTCCCACGGCTACAGTACCAGGAGTTGCTGCTGAGCCAGCCCGTTCAAAACAGTACTTCTGTCTAGCAGAAACTATTAGCGACATCCCTAGAACAGTATTCGTATCGTGAACCAATGGCCACTTTTCCGGTCGAAGGAAATGCCTAATAAATAGTCAAATACTGCACTCTTTAGCTACTGTACTCCGGAAACAAAGTAAGGGAAAGCCCCGTACGTCAAGAGCTGCACTGCTATGAATCAAAGACTGTCTGCTCGCCGTTTCCGGCCAGTATTGCGGGTTCAATGGCTTTATACGAATTAGCTGTTTTTGACCCATCCGATCCCCAGAAATGGAAATTGTTAATACTGGCACTGTACCTTAAGTGGGAGATGGAATAGCCCGCATTCATGGTTCGAACAAAGTAATGGCTGGAGAATTGGTAGAATCTGAAGATGGTACAGTAGGCATCGCTTTGAATTTAGAATCTGATAATGTTGGCTAAGTACTGATGGGCGATGGTTCGACCATACAGGAAGGGGGTTCCGTAAAAGCAACGGGAAAAATTGCGCAAATACCAGTTAGTAATTCTTTCTTAGGCCTTTAAGCCAGTAAATGCTTTGGCCCAACCGATCGATGGAAAGGGTCAAATCCCAGCTTCTGAGTCTAGATCAATTGAGTCTCCCGCACCATATGGGAATTATTTCAAGACGTTCCGGTGGCGGAAAACGACCCGAATCTGCAGGAATTCGGGAAGGTTGAAGCAATGGCCAAACCTCCTTGAGGCTACAGCAATAACGTCATAAGCAATGACACTTAACTAAAGCACTTTATCCTCGCTTTCCACCTTTTATCTAGGGTTAGGAGGATCACGCGCCATAATGCCGGATCTCCATCTTTCTTTGTTGGTTGCTCTCCAGTCGCAGAATTATGAATAGTTTCACTAAAAATAAGTTTATTGGCTTGAAAAAAAAAATGAACCAATCCTTTAGCCTGGCAACCTGTACTATTTTTGCTGCCTCCAGCAACCTGTTGCAACTAACTTCATATTCAGGATGAAACAAGACAATTATGCCAGATAGTAAGGAATTACAAGTTTTCTGCACTAGAAAAAGCTAATAAATGGACTAAAAGGCCGAGGGATAAACAAAAGGTTCAACGCTAAAACAAAAGATGGAGCTGAATCAAAAGCAGTTTCCAGCTAGAAAAAAGCTAATAAGAGGACTAACCATACTAGAAAAAGCTAATAAAAGGGGACTAACCGTACTAGAAAAAGCTAATAAAAAAGGGACTAACCGTTTCCTATTCTCATTTTATTGCTTGAAATAACGATTGCAAGCCATACGGAGAATACAAAAATTGGTTGATGTAACGGCTAAACAAACCGTTTCTTATTCTCATTAAAATGAAATAAAAAAACATGTATAATATTACTGCGATAGTTACGATATGAGGCTTCAATATTGCTAGATACAAAGGAGAGTAAAGTATGGCTGAAAATAGAAGGAATTGACCTGAAACTTTTCATTCTATTCGTAGCTAATCCAATCCTTGCCATTACAAGCCATACAATATAAAAATGCTTGAAATAACGATTGCAAGCCATATTGCCGAGGCTAAACAAACTTATGAGACTGTACAGGACCATTTCTAATAATCGTTAGGCTCTGGCCTTTTTAATGAGAGTAAGAGAGTTTATTATCTATAGGATGCAATAATAGCAGGTGCTTTCCTTATTAAGCCTAGGTGTGTTTATGAATTAAACAAAACTTAAGCTGTGGAGGATAAGAGAAGCGTTAGCTTTAGGTAAGTACGATAGTCATTACAACTGTTTTTATTGGTTCATCTTAATGAGAATAAGAAACGGTTTGGTTAGTCCCTTTATTAGCTTTTTTAGTTATATCTAGTGTTTTTGCCCAGCAGAGTGCCTTTGGTGTTCCTTCCGATCCCTACGCATTTCACCGCTCCACCGGAAATTTCCTTTGCCCCTACCGTACTCCAGCTCAGTAGTTTCCACCGCCTATCCAGGGTTAAGCCCTGGTATTTGACAGGGGACTTAAAGAGCCACCTACAGACGCTTTACGCCCAATCATTCCGGATAACGCTTGCATCCTCTGTCTTACCGCCATTGGCTGCTGGCACAGAGTTAGCCGATGCAGATACCGTCATTGCTTCTTCTCCGAGTTTACGACCCGTGGGCCAAAAGGAAAAAGAAAAAGAAAACCCGCTAAGATGGCCAGCCATCTTATAGAGAATAAGTTTTAAGTTTTCTTATTCTCATTAAAAAGTTTTATAAAACTTTATTATAGGGTTTCGATCAATTCCTGCCAGTAGCCTCGCCAGGATATGAGAAACATGAATCCAGTAGCCCAAACGAGATGCCCAAAGAGAAACATCCATGCCCAAACGGATAAACTGTTCATGCCGAAGGGGTTGTAACCATTAATAAGTTGTGACGAATAACGCCATAAATAATCTCTCAACCGGCCCCGGCAGCCCCGTTAGGCCTGCCCGGCAGCTTAGTTCCCTCTACCACTATGGAAGGCCGGGTGTATCCCTTGGCAGATGATCTATCGGGGTGTGTGGAACGGCTGAAACGTCTCCCTCATCAATTTCAAGAGCTACTAAACCACCTTAACCGTGACTCTTCTAGCATAGAAAAAGCTAGCTATATGCTATTTCGCCTATTTAGGGGAGGAACTACCCGATACTTCCAGAGAAGGTGCCCTGTACAACAGCTGTTTGCAACTTCCTATAAGGATTTGGCTGGTTATCCTAGGCTGATACCCCAGACTGAGGGGGGATCAGCAACCATAGCAAACCTTAGGAGGGACCTCAAGGGGACCATGAAAGAGGTTTTAGGGAAGACTACCCTGCCACCAGAGCTGGTTCTCGAGGAATTAGCTATGGTTGCATGCCACACGAGTATCTATGCTGGACTTATGGGCAAGGCGCGGGCACCTAATACGTGGGAAGCTTACCACTCTCCTTCCTTCTGGAAGTACGTATTTTCCCAGTGGGGAAAGGATATTCCTAAGCCTTTATTGCTTTATCCGGGTTTAAACGGAGCTAGCCTGACAGGGGAGAGAACCCTGCGAGCTAAAGTCAAGGAAGCATGCGGGCATTTGTCTGGGGTGGAGTTTGAGATGACATGCGCCGGGTATTGCGCCACCCTTTCTGCAAGAGCTATCCCTTTTTCAAACTTCGATAGGGCAGAGAGAGAAGAGTTATTGGCCTACCCGAAGGCTCCCCTATTATGGGGCCTCAATCCCGGGTAGGAAAAGGAGTAGTTATCACGAGGGTCTGATGACCTCCCGAGCATTGGCTTCTCACGAGCTTGTCCTTCTCATGTTTATAGTAGAAAAGCTACTCAACGATCGATCTGGGATACCTATTAGTCTAGAAAATGATGGTCTGCTCTTTCTTACACGAGAAGAGACAAGAGAGGACACGCTCAACAACCTAAACTCTTTTTTGAGGGCTCGGAGCCTGGAGTTTTTGGGATTGCCTATCTTATTGGAGAGGAAGAAATTGGAGAGGAAGAAATAGACCCAAAAAACACAAACAAAAAAACACAAAAAAAGCGAGATCCGAGGAAAAGATCAACAGGATCGACAGGATTGGCAGGATCGGCATGGCCAGCTAGAGTGCCACGATCCCTCGGTCTCTCTCTTTTTGACTCTTTGTTCCCTCCCTCCTCCTTGTATCTCGTACATGCTTTGAGTAGGCTTTTTCTCACCTTTTTCTTCTTTTTTTACCCTTTTTTTCTTATTAGGAGGACATATGGGACTCTTTGCTACTTGACTAGGTGGTTTTGGTATATTCAAGTATTTCCTAGACCAGTCCGCTCTGGTCTCCCTTCGCCTCCTTTCACAAACCCTTGAGAAGGCCATCTCTAATCAAAAGAATCTACGACAAGAAGACCAGCGTCGCTTGCTTGTCGACTTAGCTACCGAATTGTGGGCCTCCATGGACCTGAAACGAGATCAGCCCGCCAATTTTGCCACTCGCATGGGACGGGGGGTACAATCCCTTTATCTTTACTTCGTTCCCCAAGTCATCCGTTCAGTACAGATTCTGTTTCAACCGAATACAAGCTTTTTCTTCCATCTCTTCAATTTGATTCATAAGGGAATGGTTAAAAGAGGCTCGTGGTATTGACACGAACCGGTAGGGATAGATATACTGGGGATGAACCTCAAGCTAATAGAATAGGAAGCGAAAAGATTCACCTTGATCTTGGCACTTGAAAATAGAAGATCTTCTTCCGATTTCTCCACGGCAATGTTGAATCCTCCTCCTTTGCAGAAGGAAGAGCTAGAAGAGCATAAGAAGCTATAAGTGATGCAACTACGAATCTTATGGAGAGTTTGATCCTGGCTCAGGATGAACGCTGGCGGCATGCCTAACACATGCAAGTCGGACGGAGAGCATCCTCGTGGTGTTTCCAGTGGCGGACGGGTGAGTAACGCGTAAGAACCTGCCCCTGGGAGGGGGACAACAGCTGGAAACGGCTGCTAATACCCCATAAGCTGAGGAGCAAAAGGGAGGAATCCGCCCGAGGAGGGGCCAATCGGAAAAGGTGCTCCAATTAACCGGCATTTTTTACGCCTCATTAGAGTCGTTGCCGTACGACTCAAGAATGGATTTACGCCGCAGACGTAAACTCCTTCACCTAGTGAAGGAAGTTCAGTGTATCTTTGAGAGGGTAACCAACCCGATACATCAATGGATTGTCGCTTCAATTCCAAATGAAATTGAGAAGCTACATTAGAGGGTAAGGAGCCAAAAAGGACTAAGTAATTATTATCCGATTCTCGTATTTTTGAGTTGGATAAATTACTTTTCAATTCATTGGGTTCGAGTCCATTGACGGTATCAACTACATCTTCCCTACATTGAGGTTTGGACATATTACGTTTTGGACACCGATGCGCCGTTAGGCCAGTACAGTATCTTCCCCCTGGGTAAAGGCATAATCCAATCCATTGGCCCTTAAAGTTCGGTTCAATCCATCTGTTAGCATTGAATCCGATCTCTCTGTCCTGATTCTTGCCAGGGTTTCAAATAGGCATTGTTTCTATTATAACTAACATTGTTTTTCTTATAGCGTGCCATTTTAAGGCATTATAGTTGGCCGGTATGGTAAACCGATCTGGTTTTTTTCAAGAGATCACCGCCAGAATGTATCAAAATCAAAAGTGGCTTTAGTCTATGGTTAGATGAATGAACCCTTAGGAGCTCGTATGAGAGTCAGTTTAACCGCTTTAACAATGGCTAAGTATTTTCGAGATGTCAACAAACAAGATGTATCATTATTCATTTTTCGCTTTGTCCAAGCGGGATCAGAAGTTTCTGCTTTACCAGGTAGAATGCCCTCCGCTGTGGGTTACCAACTAACCCTTGGTACAGAAATGGGATCTTTACAGGAAAGAATTACTTCAGCTAAGGAAGGATCAATAACATCCATTCAAGCTGTTTATGTACCTGCGGATAATTCAACTGACCCGGCTCCCGCTACAACATTTGCACATTTAGATGCTACAACCGTGCTATCCAGAGGTTTAGTTGCTAAAAGTATTTACCCCGCCGTAGATTCCTTAGATTCGACTTCGACTATATTACAACCTTGGATCGTGGGTTAGGAACACTACAAAACGGCACAGGGGGTTAAGCAGACCTTGCAGCGCTACAAAGAACTTCAAGATATTATAGCCATTTCAGGACTGGATGAATCATCAGAGGAGGACCGTTTAACGGTAGCTCGGGCCCGAAAAAGAGAGCGTTTCTCGTCACAACCGTTTTTTGTAGCAGAAGTCTTTACTGGGTCTCCGGGCAAATACGTTAGTTTGATAGAAACCATTAAAGGATTTCAAATGATTCTTTCTGGAGAATCGGATAATCTTCCCGAGCAAGCTTTTTACTTAGTTGGTAACATTGACGAAGCTACTAAAAAAGCTGCAACTTTACAAATGGGGGGTCAATAAAAGTATGGTACTGAATCTCCGTATAATGGTCCCTAATCGAATCGTTTGGAATTCTGAAGTTCGGGAAATCATTTTATTGACGAGCAGTGGACAGGTTAGTGTATTGCCCAATCACGCTAGCTTCTTACAGCTTTGGATATGAAAGTGTCAAAAATACGTCATGATGAACAGTGGTCTACGATGGCACTAATAAGTGGTTTCACCGTGATAGACGATAACCAAGTAACAATACTTGTTAATGAAGCGAAACGAACTACTAAAATCGATCCCGAAGAAGCTCGAGAGACGTTTCGGATAGCTCAGGCTAACTCAGCTAAGGCCCAAGGGAAAAAAGAGATGATCGAGGCTCACTTAGCATTCAAAAGGGCCAAAGCTTGATCAGAAGCTTTAGATCCTAATTAATTACAGTTTTTCTATCTCCTAAATCGTGGGAAACGAAAAGTGGAACGATTCAAGAAGAAAAAATGATTTAAGTAAATAGAGATTTCTTCGGGAGTGCCGCAAATTTCCGCACTTACCCTAAAAACTTATCTCAAATAATAGAACTTATTAGGTATCGGCGTAGCATAGTATGGTACCTAATAAGTTTTACCTACTATTGGATTCGAACCAATGACTCTCGCCGTATGAAAGCGATACTCTAACCGCTGAGTCAAGTAGGCCTTTTCTCTCCCTGTTACTTCAGTATACTCGGTAGAATGATCGAAAACAACGGTGGGACCAATAAATAGTTGATCTAACTTGTAAAAGAAATTTGTTCCTTTTTTCTCCCAAAAGATGCCTTAAAATAAGTTCTATTATAATGGCCTAAATCCACATAAAAGCATAAAAGTATGGAAACACTTTGTAAGACAGTGGAAAATGGATTTGCATATATGGTTTTGGATAAGATTATAAAAGGTATGCTTTCACTCATTTGTGTTGTGCCCATTGCAAAAGCAAACTCTCTTTCTCTCCCTCTTTTCCTTCTCTTCTCTTGTTGCATCTCTCTTCTTCTTCTCTTTGAGCTTCATTGGTTGCATCTATTCATTTCATCTTTTTCTTGCTCGTGATTTTCAGTGAGTAAAGAGAGAGTAGCTTCACAGCTACACTACCTAAAACACTACAACAACCATGGGTGTCCGGATTGGCTCCTTACTTCATCATCACGATGTGAAAGGATAGCAACGTAGGGAGACATTTGAGACTTCCTAACGATATACCCTGACACAACATAAGGAGTGCAATAAAGCAAAGACCAGATTTGACATGGTTTTTATTGATCTACATATGGTTACGAGTTGAGTGAGGTTTGATGTATTTTGGAGGAATCTTAGCTTTTTTTGTTGCTTAGTTGGTTTAGGTCAGCTTGGGCTTTGCCTTGTAGCTTCCCTTACCTCCCATTTGGCACTGTTGTTTAGGAGTCAATTTATTACTTGTGAGATAATAGTAGAGTAATTGTAGTAGTGCTTTGGAATATCTTTCTATTTTCTGCTATCCTCCTCCTTTGCCATTCTAGTTGCTTACGATTTTCCTTTGAAATCCCTTGCTATTGATTCTTTTTGGTATCCTCGTTCTCTGCTATTATACTGGCTCTTCTCTTTGCTTTGATATTCCATGCTATACTTATTCTTTGTCGTCTTTCTTTCTCTTGATGGTTCTTGTGAACGTTTTTGCTTTTAATTGACTTCTGTATCATTGCACTCCGTCGTTCTGCTATCGTTGTTTATGTAGTTCCCCTTTTATTAATGAAATAAAAGGTGTTAATTTTGTAATAATGAAGACGTTATGTGGTTTTTTTCTTAAGAAACCTTCGTGAAATAAGCTTTAATAATATTATAAACATATCAATCATTAATATACCTTGCTTATTATGGCTAAGTGTTTAAAGGCTTCGGGATGTGTCAATATTTTAGAATTTTTGAGCGTGAATGTAAAAAAGACAGCGAAAAGGATTTTACGTTATTTTCTAGACTTTCTGGACTCTCTCTCTCTTTCTAAGTTGAGTTGGCACTTCTTAGATAACCTAAAATCAAATCCAAAATAAGCATACAAAGCATGTTCTCATAATAAAGCAAACAAATAAAGTGTTCTTTTCTTACTTTATCAAAAACAAAGATATAATCAGGAAAAACCAATATAAACTGACCTAAATAAGGTTTTAAAACATAAGTATTATGAAAGTAGTCGAACGTTAATCAAACCAAAAGGCATAACTAAAAACTCATAGTATTCATAACTTGTTCGAAATGCAGTTTTGAAAATATCCTAAGCTCTAATTCTAACTTGATGAAAACCTTGCCTAAGGTTAGTCTTTGTAAAATACTTTGCACCTTTAAGTTAGTCAAACAACTCTTTTACATTGAAAAACAAGTTTAATAATTACCTTATTTGAAGCTCTATCGATAATACAAAGATGTATCGTGTCATCTTTCTTTTTCACTAGCAAAATGGGTAAATAATCAGTGTTTTCAATGGTTTTCTTGACGTATCTGTCAGCTAATATTTTTTACTTTGATAGGGTTCTTTAACTAATATGGTAAAGTTAATCATTTATCTGTACTGTCTAGTAGTGACAGAAGGCAGGCCTACTTTCGCATAATCAACTCAATGACGAAGTATAGCGGTAAAGGGTAGGCAAGCAAATCTCGCACAGACAGCTAGCTCCTGCCGCGCTGTGAATGGTATAGGCTAAATAAATGCTTTCCAAATCAAACGTGCGAGTCACCCATCATACGGCTATCTCATTGCTTGATGGATCTCGCCCAAGCATAGCTAGGCAGGCTAGGCATCTCGACAGAGTGCTGCTTTTAACGAAGTGCAGCATATGGTGGTATACAGACTTCTTTTCTATTATTTGGCGTCCGCTAGGTGCTTTTTCATTGCTAGTAGGTTTCCAAATGCGGGTGGTACAGGCCCTCCGGTTTCCTCTTGACAGCGAGATCTACTCCCGGGATCTTATTATCGTTTCCTATATGGCTTGCCTAATGCTTGATTGGATGTCGTTTAGTTTTTTATTTTTAATGACATAGGTAATTATCCTTTATTGTTTGTGCTATAGGCTGTTTTCCTCGTTAGTTCAATTGCCTTTTAAAGATCTCGCCATTGTTATCTATAAAAATATATGTTTTTTATGCTTGTGAAGCGTGGCCAAGTGGTAAGGCAACGGGTTTTGATTTTGTCATTCGAAGGTTTGAATCTTTTTCGGTGGTTTATTCACTATTTCATCTATCTGATATATAGATATCTATAGCAATCAATAGAGATTGCCTTTTACGTAGGCAGAGCTTTGCATGCCAAAAAAGAGTGATTGCTTTGCTTTACTATGATAAGGCATACACTTGCTGCCAATGACTAGCCAGCCGATCAACACACCTTACCTTGGATTCCCCTTAAAGCTGCTACGGCAAAACAAGATAAATTGCTTTATTTTGCTATGGCAAGGCAAAGCATGCCAAAACTTTATGTTAAACCTCCCCACATGATGGCAATCCGACTAGAAATTTTAGTTCCGATGAGCACGAGCGCTGGGCTGGCTAGTGAAACTCGCCGAGCATAGGATCGCCCACTACAAGACTATGCACATTACCATGCCCTATCAAATGGACCTACGACTTTGAGAACACAAAGTACTCAGCTTTGACGTTAAGGGTTGGCTAGGTAAATTATGAATTGTCAGAGATATAAATTGTCGCTCAAAAAACCTTAAGCCAGGAAAATTCAAAAACGCGTAGGCAGGTGTAATTGGTTTGATTGGCTGAGTGACTGGATCAGAGGGCAATCAATAGGGTATTGTGTAACATTGTAGAGCCAAAACCAAGCGGCTAGGCTGGGCTGTAAGGCCATCTCACGTTCCGGACTCCTGACCTACACTAGGCGATAAGGGTGGATGGATGAAAGGAACATTGACAATCCTTCCTGACATAATGACTCACGGCCTTACCTCTGATTAACGTAAATATGGCAGCCATTCTTTTACATTCAGCTATTGCTCGGTGAACTGGGAGTTGTTTCTTGTCGTTCAATTACTATATAAAAATTTCTCTTAGAATGGATAATAGTAATAATAATACTTGGGTGTATGGTTTAGTTGGTAGAGCATTGGGCTTTTAACTCCCTGACCTGGTACCTTTTTTAAGAATTTGATATATAATGCGGAAAGGGATAGAAACTGGATTATCCAAAATGCCATCTACTAGCAGTCCATAGCCATTGTCTGAAAGCCACTTATCAAGTCTGAAAGCTACTTATCGAGCCTGGATCCATATGCAATTCGCCTAGCTGTAGTAATTTAATGAAATCTTATCAGCTGCGCGGATCCTTAACATTTGAAAATAAAAGAATTCCACTTACTAGGGCCTTGTTTGCTCTATTCAGAAACGATTACGAAAGAGGAGAATTGAACTCCCATGAGTGGCCTCATTATCACCTCAAGATAGCGCGTCTACCATTTCGCCACTTTCGCTGGCTGTTGTATGGATATTGATTAAGATTTAGGAAAAAAAATCATGTTATAGAAGAAAACAAGCCTTCGTTCAAAACAATCCGCTACTAAATGAAACTAAACTAAATAATAACAATTACACCCATTGGGAATAATAATAATAATGAGCTGATAAAGATTCAAATCTTTTCCTTTCATCTCAGCTGGCTTCGTATATGCTAAGCATATTCGGTTACTTGGTTCCTTAATAGACGGATATGAACTAATGAAAGAGTGAAAAGGTTGGACAACGAGAAAGAAACATAGATAAATGAAAACCAGCTACAAAATGCGGCAAAAATTTTATGTCTTGATAAGATATTTAGGGCTTGACCAAATTAAAGCAAGCTCCATAAATAAAGCGCAACTGGGTGGTTTCAAAAAAGGATTGGATTAAGCAGGCCAGGTAAGGAAAATTCCTATTGTACATTTCCTTTGATGAGAGCTTTGTTTGCTCACTTGGTGAAAATGGTAGACACGATAGACTCAAAATCTGTTCCATTATGGGTTATCGGTTCAAGTCCGATAGTGAGCATATTTGCCTATTAAGATGGGTAGATAAGAGAAACGAAAGCTCTGTCTCATTTTAACCGATTCTCCTTTTATATTTAGTCAAATCGATCCCAGACTTGCTTGGGCCTATATTGGATCTAAAGGAGCTTGCAAAGAGCCCCGAGGGCGAGTATAACTTAATAGGTTAGAGTGTCAGATTGTGAATCTGAAAACACGGGTTCAAATCCCGTTACTTGCCAAAAACATACTATTTCGACGCGCTTGACTGCTATCAGCAAACGATACAAACAGTTATAAATATCAAAAACAGACGGAAACCATTGTTTGTAGCTCAAGGAAGGCTGGCTTTGTTTGGGAAACTATTGTTTGTAGCTAAAGGAAGGGCCATTGTATTAGCTTGACTCGGGATTGTTAAATATGAAATCATTATGGCCTTGTTCTTTCTTTCGTTTCGTTAGTTTCGGGTGGCCAAGGTCACCTCCAACTAGGTAACATAATGGCAATGTGTTGGTCCTGGAATGACGGTTCGACTCCGTCCCTAGTTTTTTTCACGAAAGTGGTTTGGTCGAGGGTTTGCCCTTTTTCCTTTCCCTCCACCTCGGCAACCATCACACGGCGGCTTAGCAGCTAGAGTCTCGTGGTGAAGAACCCACTTAGCTGCAGCATAACGAGCTTTAGTATGGTAGGCGGTATTGATATTAATTTTGCCAATCTAATACGTGGCTTTACATAAGACACCATGCCTTAGCCTCCCGTGTTGACAATACTTGAATAGCCCCAAGTAGTAAATACTGCATAGTAGGGGTGATAGTATACTGCTTTGTAGGACCCCGAAGGATACTTAAAGCCTTGCTTTGGATTGAAGGGAGCTGCCATTGGACTGAGATATATCGCAGGTACCTCCCCTACCCGGCCCGTCACAGGGAAAACTATAACCAAATTCCTTTTTATCTGGCATGAGTTTGGAACCACGCACATCTAAAGCACCTTTCACTAGAATCAACGTGTGTAAACCCAAAGCAATAGCGTGGTGAACCTCCGGGTCCAATACTGAAAAATAATGAGTTACTATTATTATTAATAGCATCTAACCAACCGGGTAACCATAAGCTCTGACCAGCTTTTAATGCTGGGCTATCTGTCGAGGATAGAAGTACGTCAAAACCATACGAGACTTTACTTTTAACAAATTTCATTTCTTTTCGTTTCCATTCCTTTAGCCGGCCAAAGGTCTTTTTGATATGATCCCAAAAATGCCTATAATCTTAACAATGCCCAAAGACTTTCTGATAGCAAAAACAAAGAAAATACCATTTCTCATAACTCCAGGTCTTAAGGCCCGGCTTACAATGGATACGGATCCCAAAGACCGGGCCGATATACATTAGGGATCTAACCTTAATCTTAACTCTAATGGTGCGAGTCCTTTTTTTGCAACCTTAACGGATCGCAACTCGCTAAGGAATTTTCGCTTACTCATTGGAGAGATATGAACGGAAAGTTTTCATCGATGGCGTTCCATGAATCATCGTATATGAAACGAATTAAACATAAATAATCCATCACTTGCATTTTACTAGGCGCTTGAGCAAGACAAGGTCTTTGCGCACGCATGGAAGGCCACTTTGGTTAATTTGTATTATAGAAACGATTTATTTAGAATATCTGGGAATGAAACTTAAGCGAATATAGATTAACGGTAGATTATCTGCCTTCCAAGCAGAGGATATGGGTTCGATTCCCGTTATTCGCAAGTAACTTTTTGACAGGCAAGATAAGAGATGGCCATAAGGAAACTAACATTAAGCTAATGTTGATTTTCAATGGGTCATCCTATGCCTATCATCATCTCGGTGTTTCTTAGGTAAATGGAAGTAGAGAAAGAAATGGGATTTTCATTTATGATACAATCTTATTGTATGTTGATTTAGCAAACTAATGTCTCCAAACGGGCCTTCATTCCGAAGCGCTGCAGGCTTGGGCCGGCATGCCCGGACAGGAAATTTATTTGGCTGGCATTACGGTTTTCACGCCCTTCGGGTGGACGGAGTCGAGTTGACTTAATTAGGCTAATGGATCATAATGTGCTCCATTAACTTTTTTGCGAAACCGTCGCACCTAGCCTTGTCTATTCACAAGGACTTGATTTTCCATTCAAAAATTACATGTCAGCGAATAGAATCATCAGTAATGATATTGTGCTTAAAAAGGCAAATAAATGAAACTACTTAAGACACAAATAAGAACCCAATAAAGAAAATGGAAAGTAATTTGTACGGATAAAAGGAAAAATACCTATAAATTTCTTTGATTGTGCAGAAAAAAGGCTGGACAGGTACATGTTAATCTAAATCGTAGGTACTTTGAGATAAAAAGAAAAAAACCCATACCTACTAAAGATATGGCGTTGTGGCTTAAGACATTGGTTTATGAGTCAAATAATTAAGTTGTCTTGCTCCGAAACAAATTAAATACACATCATTATCGCTAATACAAAAATCAGAATTGCCATGAAATATAGAGCTTCAGTTAAGGATATTGCTCATATTTACTATGTTTACCTGATAACAGCAAAAGCATTAAAGAAAGCAGCTTTAGGAGTTTAGATTCAATTTATTCCTTTATGGGTAATCATTTGTTTTGGCATGAAAGACCTCCTTTCAATAAACTGCCCTAACTATATATTAACTTTATTAAGAAATGTTTAATGTTGTTTGATTTTCTTCTTCATATTCGTATAAGGCAGCATTAAAATTGAAAAAGTTAATGGCTAAAGGGCAAAATTTATCTGATGTTGCTTTTCAGCATCATATTATTGGAAGCCGGGACCGGAATTGAACCGACGTACAAAGATTTGCAGTCCTCTACATAACCACTCTGTCACCCGGCCTAAAAGTAAGATCACTGTGAACATCTTGCTTTGAAATCTCGATAGATTTCAAACTTAAAGAATCTATCCAAGTACGTTATCTCTTCCTCTTTTTGTTCATAACTTTAAATATACAAAATAATGCATGGTCTGATCAGCTAACGGCTTTGCTATTAATTAAATTGGCATTAACTTAAGCAAAGGCATCTTGTCTGGTTGACAGCAGATTATTTATAGTATTGTTATCGCCAGAAAACACTTTTTTCCATTTTTATTTCTAAATGAGTTAAGTTAGCTTAGCTCATTTGCTCTTCCGAAGAACACATTACCTTTTGCCTTTAGCTTGCCTGCAATAAGCCAATCGATAAGGCCAAAAGCAGTTATCATGTCTCCTAAACCGGTCTGGGCTTTGCTTGCCTGGTGGACCTTTGACAGACAAACAAACAAGATGTCCTATATTATCTTATTTTTTATGATAGCGTGAGCATTCGATCATGGCTTTTACGGAAATCAATTCCCATTTAGTTTAAGCACTTCAAAATAGGTTCTGATAACATATCATCATACTCAATATCTGAAATATCAGATTCCGCTGGTGAAGTCTCTTTTATTGAGTTTTTATCTTAGCCTTCATTAACCTTATTGTTTGTAGTTTTTTTGTATGAAATCCTTATTGGCCATTTTTATGCAGTGTGCATTAAATGCACAAAGATTAGACAACCGGAATCATAACGTACGACAATATAAACACGATATCGAAGCAAACCCATGGAAAATCCGAACGCCATGCAACTTTCTTGTATGATAGGCTTGCTAATGAATATACGTAGGAAAAAGAAGAAAGGAATTAGTAAGTACCACTTACTTAATTTCAAATCAAAATTAAGATTAAATAGAGATATAGGTAGAAAATGACTCCAAATTTGGACAGGTTGCAGCCTTTGGTCCTTATTTTTGTTCTTCCAGCGGTAATAAATTTATAGATATTTTACCATTAACATCCTTTATATAACAATGCTAAGATTGTCTTTATATCCGCAGCACGAAACTATCTGGATTCCTGACTATTTTAGTATTTATAGGAAATCTGTGTATTTAAATATTTGAATTTCGGATCCGATTCTACTTTTATCTGGGTATGTTATAATATAGCTATTTTCTTATTGGCCATTTTTCTTTTGTTTTTATTGGCAAATTGGTTGCATCTACAACCGTGTATAGAAACCATTAATTAAAGGTTCTTTAATGTCTCAATTATCATTTATCAGGACTTTTTGGTTAATGTAAGTTCCTTATCAATGATTAGATACTTAATTTATATAGCTATTTCTTTATTAATAAAGTGCGGGGGTTGGATTTGAACCAACAGTCTTCAGATCATGAGCCTGACGAGTTTGCCAATTACTCTACCCCGCAGAACCATCTTATTGATTATTCAATTAAACCTAACGTTAGAAAGTATTGCTAGAACCTTCAATTTGACTAAATTTTGTTATTTCTTTTCAAGAAACTATCATTTCCTATTATGCAAAAATTCTTATATTAGATGACAATAACCGATTTAAATGACTTATAGACAAAAGTCTACTTTATATAAACTTTCAAACAATCGTAAACTAGACACCCACCTTTTACATATAACGTTTACTTAATTCCCTGCTTTACCGGATCTTAGCACCCAAAGTCTGTCTATACAAACCTATGGCCTGTATTCGGAGTTTCCTTGAGGTTGGTCAGGCTTGAGGCCACCCTAGCCCATTGAGTGCTCTATCCCAAACCATAAACATTGTACGCTCTACTGCAATAGATTTCGCGGAAAACCAGCTATATCCGATCTTGGTTGGCCTTTCCAAGCCGCTCTATCTTTCGATCGAGATTAGACTATACGTTTTCCCATTCCCAATGTAATTTTTAAGTTAGATCACGAATGCCATAAAGATATCCCCATTACGGTTATATTAGAAGCAAAATGTAGTAATAAACTTATTTTTAAAGACGTAATCCATCTGTTAGCCAAAATTAGGTCTGTCTGCTGCAGCCACGTCAATCCTAGCTAGTCATTGTTTGGAATGACTGCAGCCACGTCATTCTAAACATTGTCTAGCTTTTGCTACCGCATTACGGTTATATTAGAAGCAAAATGTAGTAATAAACTTATCGTTCTAAACATTGTCTAGCTTTTGCTGCCGCATGTATTAGAAGCAAAATGTAATAGGTAAGTTAGGCAAGGCGAATCATCTTACATTCCGGATACTGAGTTAACCGGTCAGAAGATAAGGACCGGGACCCCAACAGGCCAAAGCCACTGCTTTTGAAAAGACTTCTTATTGTAGTTATAGTCTTACCGTGATATGTTCTTTTTGGCAGCGCTTGAAGTGCTGGCCAACAATGGAGTTTTTCAGCTTAACGTGAAAATATTTTTGTCATTTTAATTGATGACTCCGCTTGCCGATTGCATGGAATGCAAATTGAAAGGGGATATCAAAGTCAAAAACCTCATCACTTTCATTAAGAGAATTCAGCCTCATAGCGGTGATT